>NW_026111998.1:537500-540000 GCF_024679095.1 Eriocheir sinensis
AGAGAGAGAGAGAGAGAGAGAGAGAGAGAGAGAGAGAGAGAATGTGTACATAATGATATCATATTATGTTATGTGTAGCCTTCCTCCTCATCATACTATTTTTGTCCGCCTATTATTTTCTCTCTTGTCTTCACTTTACATTCATATTGAGGCATTTCTTCCCGTAGGTGAAATGCATGGGGTAAACAAGTTTATAAAATTATAAGTGATTTCTTTTACGTATATCATGAAGCGTCGTAACATTATGCTCATCCTCTTCCAGGTAATGTCGCCAATGGATCTCCTCTGAAATATGCCTAAAGCTGCAAACCCAAGGTCCCAAAGGTATGGTATTTTTGTGTGTGAATTGTTACTGATGTAAACTATAGATCTAAAGATAGATATATGGTTAATCTACTACATGAATCACTATGACACCAATTCCTCCTTTCTCAGGTACTGCTGCAAGCAGTCATGCCCCAGGTCCTTCGGGGTACAGGCCCGCACCTCGCCGACGTCCTGTGCAACCCGACAAGTACATGAGACTGCTGTTTTCACGGACGGTAACGACAACGACATCTCTGACTCTGAATTTGTTCTGGACAGTGACAGTGACAGTGACAGTGACAGTGACAGTGACTTTGACAGTGACAGTGAAAGTGACAGGGACAATGAACTGCGTGAAGGTGAGGATGACCACCGGAACAGAGAAGTGCCGTTGCCTGAGACCCCAGACTTCTCATTTGCTTGGTCAGAAGGGTCAGACTTCGTACCTGACCTGCACGAGTTTTGCTCTGACAGGAGTGGCGTGACGAGAGACTGGCCTTGCAACGACCAGTCAAATGAGAGTGACTTTTTCCGTGCCTACTTGGATGATGAGTTGATGTCATTTGTTGCCCATCATACCAACGACCATTTTCGTTTTGTGAGAGAGGGAATGAATCGTCTTCCACCCACAACCAGGGCACGTAAATGGGAGGATACAACGGCAAGGCAGATGCTTGTCTTTATCTACCTGATCCTGCTGATGCCTCTGTGCAAGAAGCATTATGTGCAGGATTACTGGCGTAATGACACTCTTTGCCACCCTCTGTACGGGAAGTATATGACTCGTGACAGATTTTTGTTGTTGCTCGGTTTTCTGAACTTTAGTAACAGGGAAAATTCTAACGACAATGGCCCGCTTAGGAAAGTGAATGAAATAATTTCAATGATCGTTGCACGGTATCAGAAATATTTCCATCCCTTTCAAAAGCTGGTTATTGACGAGTCACTTGTCCTGCACAAGGGTCGCCTCTCCTTCAAGCAGTACATTCCGACAAAAAGACATCGCTTTGGCATTAAACTTTTTGTTCTTTGCGACTGTGATACAGGAATCGTGCTTGACGTGCTTGTGTATGCAGGCGCACAGACTGATATACCAACTGTCAGTAAGAAAGATCCTAGGTGAAAGTCTGGTGCCGTCGTCTGTAAGATGATGGCACCATACTTCGGTAAGGGTCATATTCTTTACACAGACAATTGGTATACCAGCCCTGCTTTGTGTCAGTTCCTGCACGACAACAACACGGGATCTTGTGGAACCGTACGGCGGAACAGAAAGTTTATGCCAAAGTTCGACGTACAAAAGACCATAGTTGACGACCCCAGCAAACCAGCCAATGATGACACGACTCGCACCCGAGGCAGGAAGAAGGACATGTACACTCAAAAGAAAAGGCTGGCAATTTACTGTCCTTGAGAGTGTGCTACAAGCTTGACGTCCACCTTCTCTCTAACGTCCAAACAGGAGATATGTCATACACTGGCAAACGCCACTGGGTGACGAGGAAGGAGATTTGGAAGCCAGATGTAGTTCACGACTACACTATGAATATGAGGATGGTGGACAAGTGTGACGGCCAGATCACAGGCATTGAGTGTATGAGAAGGTCTACCAGATGGCAAGTCAAGTTGTTCTTCCATCTGATAGACATGACTATGCTCAATGCCTACAACATGTGGCTTGCCACATGAGCCAACACCCACCAAGAAGATCATGTTGCGTCAGTTTGTCTATAACACAGCCATGCAGCTCCTCGAGAAGTACGGCGAGCTAACCTCGGCCACTATGGGTCGCCGTCCAGCTCAGCTACTCTACCGACTGCAACCTCAAACCGCCACACACCTGTATACACCGAGATAGTTAACGGAGGAGGGTCAGCAAACAGTGCTATGTATGTAAGCACACGACCAGGCGCCCACAAAACGCACAAGGATCACCATCATGTGCAAGGAATGCAACGTTCCCTTGTGCGTGGAGATTGCTATGAGGCCTTCCACAACCTTGTAAACTTTTAGGATTTATCCTACAATGTGTGTGTGTGTGTGTGTGTGTGTGTGTGTGTGTGTGTGTGTGTGTGTCCAATCCATCCCTAATCATCTCTCTCTCTACCGTTTATTATTATTATTATTATTATTATTATTATTATTGTTGTTGTTGTTGTTGTTGTTGTTGTTTTTATTATTATTATTACCATTA
>NW_026111998.1:542500-562500 GCF_024679095.1 Eriocheir sinensis
TCCCCCCCAACACACACACACACACACACACACACACACACACACACACATGCGCAGAGAGAGAGATTTTATTATATATTTCATTTTATTTTGGCCGTTACCGACAAGTTTTACTCGTCTCACCCCTGGGGATCTTCGAAGTAGCTGTTTCAATGGAGAGGGGTTTAGTTTACCAGGGTGGGCCGCTTCCTCTCTTCCTCAGCTATACTTCTATTTCAGAAATGTACAAGTTAGAATCCTCCAGCTTCATAACTTGTACCTTCCTTTGCCCTCAATTTTCTTCTTTCCTTGCGTCTTTTGATTTCTTTCCTCTTCTTTCTTCTTTTGTTGTTGTCTTGTGAGGTACTGAGAAGTACTTCTTCTATAATGTTTTTCTGCCATGTCCATGCCTCCTGCTCCAAGGTGTTCCTTGAGGGTCCTTGTATATCCAAAGTTGAATTTTGTAATTGCCTTTCCAACAAGATAGTTCATTCTTACACTGTGGAAGAATCTGGTCTTCGGTGCCATTGTCCATATGAGTGCATTTAGGCTTTCATTAGCATTTTGCGTGAAGCCACTGCACCTTGACAGGAGTTCGTCTGTGATAAATCTTTTGTACACCTGCAACAGCTCCTCCTTTATGTCTTCTCTTATGGGTGGCTAACTTTCTGCTGATGAATACCAGCAGGTATATCTTTATTCTCATGAATAAGTCTGTTATAAAAGCACCAAGTATCCTCGCCTTCAGGGCACATGTGATGAGCAGGATTGTTATCTGTGCTGGCGCAGTGTTCTAATGTTGCCAGTATTGCCTTCTCTCTCTCTCTGCCATACGAGGGTACTGCTTCCACCCTCCCTCCCATGTAGATAACGCGAGGGAGCATAGGCCTATACACACACACACACACAAACACACACACACTACTTCTTTTGGTGCCTGCTCCTGGAGAGAGAGAGAGAGAGAGAGAGAGAGAGAGAGAGAGAGAGAGAGAGAGAGAGAGAGAGAGAGAGAGAGAGAGAGAGAGAGAGAGAGAGAGAGAGAGAGAGAGAGAGAGAGTGTTGAAACGAAAGTAAGATTTTATGAAATTGCAACATAGCCGCGGTATCTCAGTCTGTATAATTCTCACTATCGCCTGGGACGCTCGTAGTTAGATTCATTCCGGGTCAGTGTAGGCGGACATCTGGTAGTCATTTCAGAGCACAATACATCACTGAGCTATGTACAGCGGCTAATTTTCATAATATCACACAAGATATGAAGCTACATTAGTAATATTTTCCTTTCTATTCTTTCGTTGTGGATGACATACCACAAAAAACGACTCAAGCCTGTTCATTTGGTGGTAAACTATTTTTTGCTCTCTCTTTTTTCTTTCTTTATTTTTTACATTCTGATTTACACCATGGACAAAGAACACACACACACACACACACACACACACACACACACACACACACACACACACACACACACACACACACACACACAAATTTCCACTAAAAAAAAGAACACAAACTACTCACAAAAAGAAGAAAAGGAATAAACAAAGTACTCCCAAGGGTGCCCTTCGTGGTCAAACTCAGACCTAATTACCTTCCCCTAGTCCCACAGGGCAATCAGACGGGCGAGGGGCCTTTCACAACGCCGTCTCCAAAAAAGAAATGCAAGGATACAAATGCAGGAATTTTTTCGGACAGTAAAAAAAAAAAAATAATAATGAATGGGTCCCCCCCCCACACACACACACACAAATATCTTTTGAATCTTGCCATGGCTTATTAGTCGTTAGAATTGTATGAATAATGAGAGAGAGAGAGAGAGAGAGAGAGAGAGAGAGAGAGAGAGAGAGAGAGAGAGAGAGAGAGAGAGAGAGAGAGAGAGAGAGAGAGGTTCAGCTAAACCCTTGGGAGCAAGGCGAGAAGGTTGAGGTTCCGAGGACTGTCACCAGATGTCAGGACCTCTCATGAGGAATATATTTATTTATCCTTATTTACGTCTCCCTCAAAACGGGCTCGTTTTCTTTAGACCACCTGTCGAACGCCTACGGAGAGTTACTGGCGCGCTGTAATTTATACGTATTATTAAGTGATTAATAAAGTACTTTAGTAGAGGTAAATATTTTTGGAGGCTGCAGAAACTGATGACGAGTGCGTTGATATGTGTTATATAATGATTTGCGTTAGTGATATTTTTCAAAATTAACTCGCTTAGAGGGAGCATTCAGAATCAAGGCCCTCGCTGCTAAAGGGTTAATATTCCAGCTAACGTTTGCGGCGTCTCAAGTTTTCAATCGAAACCTTGAGGCGGACGAGGATGTTTCTTGCGCGGGGCCCGAAGAGGAGGAGACTGCCGGCCCTAGCCCAGCAGAGGTGCAGGCCGGTGACACCTTCACGGAAGAGGCCTCCTCCACCTCGGCATCGTCCCCGAGACATTCCGATTTAAATACCCGCCAAATAGACGCCCGTAAACAACACGCCCGTTAATCACACGGCCTGAACCAGTGCCCGTGCCAGAGCCTGAGCCTGAACCAGTGCCCGTGCCAGAGCCTGAGCCTGAACCAGTGCCCGTGCCAGAGCCTGGGCCTGAACCAGTGCACGTGCCAGAGCCTGAGCCTGAACCAGTGCCCGTGCCAGAGCCTAAGCCTGAACCAGTGCCCGTGCCCGTGCCAGAGCCTGAGCCTGAACCAGTGCCCGTGCCAGAGCCTGAGCCTGAACCAGTGCCCGTGCCAGAGCCTGAGCCTGAACCAGTGCCCGTGCCAGAGCCTGAGCCTGAACCAGTGCCCGTGCCAGAGCCGGAACCTGAACCAGTGCCCATGCCAGAGCCTGAGCCTGAACCAGTGCCCGTGCCAGAGCCTGAGCCTGAACCAGTGCCCGTGCCAGAGCCTGAGCCTGAACCAGTGCCCGTGCCTGAGCCTGGGCCTGAACCAGTGCCCGTGCCTGAGCCTGAGCCTGAACCAGTGCCCGTGCCAGAGCCTGAGCCTGAACCAGTGCCCGTGCCTGAGCCTGAGCCTGTACCAGTGCCCGTGCCAGAGCCTGAGCCTGAGCCAGTGCCCGTGCCAGAGCCTGAGCCTGAACCAGTGCCCGTGCCTGATCCTGGGCCTGAACCAGTGCCCGTGCCAGAGCCTGAGCCTGAACCAGTGCCCATGCCAGAGCCTGAGCCTAAACCAGTGCTCGTGCCTGAGCCTGAGCCTGAACCAGTGCCCGTGCCTGAGCCTTAGCCTGAACCAGTGCCCGTGCCAGAGCCTGAGCCTGAACCAGTGCCCGTGCCAGAGCTTGAGCCTGAACCAGTGCCCGTGCCAGAGCCTGAGCCTGAGCCAGTGCCTGTGCCAGAGCCTGAGCCTGAACCAGTGCCCATGCCAGAGCATGAGCCTGAGCCAGTGCCTGTGCCAGAGCCTGAGCCTGAACCAGTGCCCGTGCCAGAGCCTGAGCCTGAACCAGTGCCCGTGCCAGAGCCTGAGCCTGAGCCAGTGCCTGTGCCAGAGCCTGTGCCTGAGCCTGAGCCTGAACCAGTGCCCGTGCCAGAGCCTGAGCCTGAACCAGTGCCCGTGCCAGAGCCTGAGCCTGAACCAGTGCCCGTGCCAGAGCCTGAGCCTGAGCCAGTGCCTGTGCCAGAGCCTGTGCCTGAGCCTGAGCCTGAACCAGTGCCTGTGCCAGAGCCTGTGCCTGAGCCTGAGCCTGAACCAGTGCCCGTGCCTGAGTCTGAGCCTGAACCAGTGCCCGTGTCAGAGCCTGAGCCTGAACCAGTGCCCGTGCCTGAGCCTGAACCAGTGCCCGTGCCAGAGTCTGAGCCTAAATGAGTGCCCGTGCCAGAACCTGAGCCTGAACCAGTGCCCGTGCCTTAGACTGAGCCTGAGCCAATGCCCGTGCCTTAGCCTGAGCCTGAACCAGTGCCCGTGCCTGAGTCTGAGCCTGAACCAGTGCCCGTGTCAGAGCCTGAGCCTGAACCAGTGCCCGTGCCAGAGTCTGAGCCTGAACCAGTGCCCGTGCCAGAGTCTGAGCCTGAACCAGTGCCCGTGCCTGAGTCTGAGCCTGAACCAGTGCCCGTGCCAGAGCCTGAGCCTGAACCAGTGCCCGTGCCAGAGTCTGAGCCTGAACCAGTGCCCGTGCCAGAGCCTGAGCCTGAACCAGTGCACGTGCCTGAGTCTGAGCCTGAACCAGTGTCCGTGCAAGAGCCTGAGCCTGAACCAGTGTCCGTGCGAGAGCCTGAGCCTGAACCAGTGCCCGTGCCTGAGTCTGAGCCTGAACCAGTGCCCGTGCCAGAGTCTGAGCCTGAACCAGTGCCCGTGCCTGAGTCTGAGCCTGAACCAGTGCCCGTGCCTGAGTCTGAGCCTGAACCAGTGCCCGTGCCAGAGTCTGAGCCTGAACCAGTGCCCGTGCCTGAGTCTGAGCCTGAACCAGTGCCCGTGCCTGAGTCTGAGCCTGAACCAGTGCCCGTGCCTGAGTCTGAGCCTGAACCAGTGCCCGTGCCAGAGTCTGAGCCTGAACCAGTGCCCGTGCCAGAGTCTGAGCCTGAACCAGTGCCCGTGCCAGAGCCTGAGCCTGAACCAGTGCCCGTGCTAGAGCTTGAGCCTGAACCGATGCCCGTGCCAGAGCCTGAGCCTGAACCAGTGCCTGTGCTAGAGCTTGAGCCTGAACCGATGCCCTTGCCTGAGCCTGAGCCAGAATAAGTGTCCGTGCCAGAACCTGAGCCTGAACCAGTGCACGTGGCATTATCCTGAGCCTGAATCAGTGCCCTTGCCAGAGCCAGAGCCTGAACCAGTGCCCGTGCCAGAGCCTGAGCCTGAACCAGTGCCCGTGCCAATGCCTGAACCATTGCCCGTGCCAGAGCCTGAGCCTGAACCAGTTCCCGTGCCAGAGTCCGTTGAAACACACTGACTGGTACAAACAAACACAAGACTGAGTCCGTAAAAACACACTGACACACAAACACAAACACAAGACTGAGTCTGTTAAAACACACTGACAGGCACACACACAAACACAAGACTGAGTCTGTTAAAACACACTGACACACACACAAACACAAGACTGAGTCTGTTAAAACACACTGACACACACACAAACACAAGACTGAGTTTGTTAAAATACACTGACAGGCACACACACAAACACAAGACTGAGTCTGTTAAAACACACTGACACACAAACACAAACACAAGACTGAGTCTGTTAAAACACACTGACAGGCACACACACAAACACACGACTGAGTCTGTTAAAACACACTGACACACACACAAATACAAGACTGAGTTTGTTAAAATACACTGACAGGCACACACACAAACACAAGACTGAGTCTGTTAAAACACACTGACACACAAACACAAACACAAGACTGAGTCTGTTAAAACACACTGACACACACACAAACACAAGACTGAGTTTGTTAAAACACACTGACAGGCACACACAAACACAAGAATGAGTCTGTTAAAACACACCGACACACAAACACATATATACAAGACTGAGTCTGTTAAAACACACTGACACACAAACACAAATACAAGACTGAGTCTGTTAAAACACGCTGACTGGCACACACACACAAACACAAGACTGAGTCTGTTAAAACAGACTGATTGGCACACACACACACACACACACACACACACACACACACACACACACACACACACACACACACGACTGAGTCCGTTAAAACACAATGACTGGCAAACACAAACAAAAGACCGAGTCCCTCAAAACACAATGACTGACACACACACAAACACAGCCTGAGCCTGAACCAGTGTTCGTGCGAGAGCCTGAGCCTGAACCAGTGCCCGTGCCTGAGCCTAAGCCTGAACCAGTGTTCGTGCGAGAGCCTGAGCCTGAACCAGTGCCCGTGCCTGAGCCTAAGCCTGAACCAGTGTTCGTGCGAGAGCCTGAGCCTGAACCAGTGCCCGTGCCTGAGCCTGAACCAGTGTCCGTGCCTGAGCCTGAACCAGTGTCCATGCCCGAGCCTGAGGCTGAACCAGCGCCCGTGATAGAGTCTGAGCCTGAACCAGTGTCCGTGCCTGAGCCTAAGCCTGAACCAGTGTTCGTGCGAGAGCCTGAGCCTGAACCAGTGCCCGTGCCTGAGCCTGAACCAGTGTCCGTGCCTGAACCTGAGGCTGAACCAGTGCCCGTGCCCGTGCCAGAGCCTGAGCCTGAACCAGTGACTGTGTCAAAGCCTGAGCCTGAACCAGTGCCCGTGCCCGTGCCAGAGCCTGAGCCTGAACCAGTGCCCGTGACAGAGTCTGAGCCTGAACCAGAACCCTTGCCAGAGCCTGAGCCTGAACCAGTACCCTTGCCTGAGCCTGAGCCTGAACCAGTAGCCGTGCCAGAGCATGAGCCTGGACCAGTCCCTGTGCCTGAGCCTGAACCTGAACCATTGCACGTGCCAGAGCCTGAGCCTGAACAAGCGCCCGTGCCAGAGCCTGAACAAGTGCCCGTGCCTGAGCCTGAGCCTGAACCAGTGCCCGTCCCTAGGGCTGAGCCTGAACAAGTGCCCGTGCCAGAGCCTTAGGCTGAAGACTCTGCCCGTACCTGAGTCTGAGCCTGAACCAATGCCCGTGCCAGAGCCTGAGCCTGTACCAGTGCCCATGCCAGAGCCTCAGCCTGAACCAGTGCCCGTGCCTGAGTCTGAGCCTGAACCAGTGCACGTGCCAAAGCCTGAGCCTGAACCAGTGCCCGTGCCAGAACCTGAGCCTGAACCAGTGCCCGTGTCTGAGCCTGAGCCTGAACCAGTGCCCATGCCAGAACCTGAGCCATAACCAGTGCCCGTGTCTGAGCCTGAGCCTGAATCAGTGCCTGTGCCAGAGCCTGAGCCTGAACCAGTGCCCGTGCCAGAGCCTGAGCCTGAAAGAGTGCCCGTGCCAGAGCCTGAGCCTGAACCAGTGCCCGTGCCTGAGCCTGAGCCTGAACCAGTGCCCATGCCAGAGCCTGAGTCTGAAAGAGTGCCCGTGCCAGAGCCTGAGCCTGAACGAGTGCCGTGCCTGAGCCTGAGCCTGAACCAGTGGCAGTGCCAGAACCTGAGCCTGAACCAGTGCCCGTGTCAGAGCCTGAGCCTGAACCAGTGCCCGTGCCAAAGCCTGAGTCTGAACCAGTGCCTGTACCAGATCCTGAGCCTGAACCAGTGCCCGTGCCAGAGCCTGAGCCTGAACCAGTGCCCGTGCCAGAGTCTGAGCCTGAACCAGTGCCCGTGCCAGAGCCTGAGCCTGAACCAGTGCCCGTGCCAGAGCCTGAGCCTGAACCAGTGCCCGTGCCAGAGCCTGAGCCTGAACCAGTGCCCGTGCCTGAGCCTGAGCCTGAACCAGTGCCCGTGCCAGAGCCTGAGCCTGAACCAGTGCCCGTGCCAGAGCCTGAGCCTGAACCAGTGCCGTGCCAGAGCCTGAGCCTGAACCAGTGCCCGTGCCAGAGCCTGAGCCTGAACCAGTGCCCGTGCCAGAGCCTGAGCCTGAACCAGTGCCCGTGCCAGAGCCTGAGCCTGAACCAGTGCCCGTGCCAGAGCCTGACCCTGTGCCCGTGCCCGAGCCGGAGGCTGAACCAGTGCCGTGCCAGACCCTGAGCCTGAACCAGTGCCCGTGCCAGAGCCTGAGCCTGAACCAGTGCCCATGCCAGAACCTGAGCCTGAACCAGTGCCCGTGCCAGAACCTGAGCCTGAACCAGTGCCCGTGCCAGACCCTGAGCCTGAACCAGTGCCCGTGCCAGAGCCTGAGCCTGAACCAGTGCCCGTGCCAGAACCTGAGCCTGAACCAGTGCCCGTGCCAGAGCCTGAACCTGAACCAGTGCCCGTGCCAGAACCTGAGCCTGAATCAGTGCCCTTGCCAGAGCCTGAGCCTGAACCAGTGCCCGTGCCAGTGCCTGAACCAGTGCCCGTGCCAGAGCCTGAGCCTGAACCAGTTCCCGTGCCAGAGTCCGCTGAAACACACTGACTGGTACAAACAAACACAAGACTGAGTCCGTTAAAACACATTGACACACAAACACAAACACAAGACTGAGTCTATTAAAACACACTGACACACAAACACAAACACAAGACTGAGTCTATTAAAACACACTGACACACAAACACAAACACAAGACTGAGTCCGTTAAAACACATTGACACACAAACACAAACACAAGACTGAGTCTATTAAAACACACTGACACACAAACACAAACACAAGACTGAGTCTGTTAAAACACACTGACACACAAACACAAACACAAGACTGAGTCCGTTAAAACACATTGACACACAAACACAAACACAAGACTGAGTCTATTAAAACACACTGACACACAAACACAAACACAAGACTGAGTCTGTTAAAACACACTGACACACAAACACAAACACAAGACTGAGTCTGTTAAAACACACTGACAGGCACACACACAAACACAAGACTGAGTCTGTTAAAACACACTGACACACACACAAAAACAAGACTAAGTCTGTTAAAACACACTGACACACACACAAACACAAGACTGAGTTTGTTAAAACACACTGACAGGCACACAAACACAAGAATGAGTCTGTTAAAACACACTGACACACAAACACAAACACAAGACTGAGTCTGTTAAAACACAGTGACACACACACAAACACAAGACTGAGTTTGTTAAAATACACTGACAGGCACACACAAACACAAGAATGAGTCTGTTAAAACACACTGACACACAAACACATATACAAGACTGAGTCTGTTAAAACACGCTGACTGGCAAACACACACAAACACAAGACTGAGTCTGTTAAAACACACTGACACACAGAAACAAACACAAGACTGAGTCTATTAAAACGGACTGACTGGCACACACACACACACACACACACACACACACACACACACACACACACACACACACACATAGAAACAAAAAAATACACACACACACACACACACACACACACACACACACACACACACACACACACACATTGCAAGAAAAAAATACACACACACACACACACACACACACACACACACACACACACACACACACACACACACACACACACAGTTTGGGGGGTCTACTTACTGCCATAAGAAATTTTTTTGGCTTTCAGTGGAGGCACATAAGAACAAACTCTCAATTACAGTAGACAGAGGGAGGGCAAATTTAGGTAAGGAGTTGGTAATAAGCTGTGTTTACTTTCCCTCCTCACACTCAAGATATGGCACTGAAGAGCATTTTGATGAGTTGGACAATGTTTTGATAACTTATACCAGTGATGACTATATGCATGTACTTTGTGGTGATTTTAATGCTCATACTCTCACTATGTCTGATGTTCCCTCTGGTGCTGGTGATGATGATCGGGTGCCTGCCGAGGTACCCCACATAAGTGCAAATGATTATTGTATACCTAAGACACACACAACAAAGCAAGCTCTGGCCCTAGACAGGAACTTTTATGGCAGGAAACTGGTTGAACTTTGTAAAAATCATCAAGTGTTTATATTGAATGGAAGGATGGGGGAAGACTGTGGTATTGGCAAGCCTACAACTGCATATAATACAACTATAGATTACTTCTTAGGTTCACCTGAAGTTATGCAGTATGTGGTGGTTTTTAGAGTATTGGATTATGATTCTTTATTGTCTGATTTACACTGTGGATTACACGTAATGATGAAATATATTGTTCCACGTAATGTACCCGCTGTAAGCATGAGTGCCCAGGAGGCAGAACAAAGAAGAGCAAGTGAAAGGCCAGGAAAGTGGAATGCTGAGAGAAGGGGTGTACATGTGGGGAATGTTTGTGAGTATAATGTAAATGAGTTGATGGTTGAGTTGAATAATCTATCCATAGATGATATTAATCAGAAATTAAAGCAAATATTGACTGACCCTGCACTTGCAACTTTTCCACAACATAAGAAAAAAACATTTATCAGAAAGTGGAGCAATGCCGCTGTAAAGGGTTATGACCATGGAGGTATTATGGGAGGAGCCGCCATGACGTCACGAACGCGAAGCCAACGCGCTATTGGTCCGCTGTCTCCGCACCCCTTTAGACTCAAAACATATATCAGCTGATCCAGTGGACGCATTGAAAGTGCATACAATCCCTGCCTTTTCTGTGTAGGTAGGAACAACCCCTCACGTAACTATTGCTTAATGACACTTTCATAAGCAGGTCTGGGTGCGAGATGGTTTTAGGGTCTTAGTGAGCTCTGATCTCCGTCCAAGAGCACAGTGTAGTCAAGCTAGAAATCGAGCAAATAGGGTACTGGGATTTATTTCTGGGAGCGTAAGCTACAGAAGCCTCGAAGTCTTCTTCAAAGTATATTTAGTATTAGTTAGACCTCATCTTGACTATGCGGTTCAGTTCTGGTCACCTTACTATAGAATGGATATCAAAATGTTAGAATTGGTGCAGAGGAGGATGACTAAGATGATTCAGGGGCTGAGAAACTTGCCATACAAGGAAAGACTCAAACTGTCAAACTTGCATTCTCTAGAAAGGCGAAAGGTGCGTGGAGACATGATCGAGGTTTATAAATGGATGAAGGGCTTTAATAAGGGAGACATTCATAAGGTTTTGTTGGTAAGAGAACCGGGTAGGACACGAAGTAATGGGTTTAAACTGGATACATTCAGATTCAACTGGGACAGAGGCAAAAATTGGTTTACTAACAGAGTGGTGGATGAGTGGAATAGGCTTAGCAGTCATGTAGTGAGTGCCAATACAATTGTCACATTAAAAAATAGATTAGATAAATTCATGGACAGCGATATTAGGTGGGGTTAGATACACAGGAGCTTAGGTTCAAAGGAGCTGCCTTGTACAGGCCTACCGGCCTCTTGTAGACTCCTACGTTCTTATGTTCTTATGTTCATATGGCCGTACGAAAAGGGAGCGTAGTGGTTCTACATCATTTCACAGGTGAGTTGAGAACTTTATAACCAGATAGGGCTATATATGATAGAAATCTGCAGTTCTGTTGTACACTGACATTGAGGTTACCAGGCGGCTGCCAGGGTACCTGTCCTCGACCCGGGCTGAGCTGTATGCCATACTTGAGGCTCTCCACACTGTAGCAGCTTTCCGCAAAGATGTATACTTGTTTGTCGATAGCCAGGTTGCATTACATAAACTTGTGTCATCCTCCCCTACAGACTGTGATCTTGTAACTAAGTGCCTGACTGCCCCCCGTGCCCTTGAGGCCGCAGGTGCCACGGTGCCCTCCCATGTGGGCAGCCAGCACAATGAAAAGACAGACTGCCTTGGTCGACGTGCCCTTCAGGATGACACAGTGGACCCTGGCACTGACTATACGCTTAGTTATGTTAAGAATATAATTAGGGATTATTTCCATAATAGCATTGCTACCCAACTCAGACACTGCTGTGACAATGGCAGCACCAGCAGCATCCATTATGCAAGTGTCTCCCACCACTGTGTTTACCCCTATGGGCGACAGTGCACCTCGCGATGTGGTAGGAATGCGCCTTAGGCTAGGCTATAGGTACTACTGGGTGGTTAGTATCTCCCTCGTGCCTTCTGCACTCAGGCCGAGGGGCCACACACTGCAACACTATGTCATGGAATGCCGCGGCCCTTTCATTGCTTTTTTTTTGAGCCAAGAGACTGCCTTGACCTTAAGGCTGGGATCACACGAGCCACTTTTAGTGGTCAGTGGCCGCCACAAAAAGTGGCCACCACAAAAAATGGTCACTACGAAAAATGGTGGGTAGGTGCAACATTCACACGAGCCACTCGGTGGCAGCCACTAATGAGGTCAGCACGTGGCGTTATGGATCTCGTAGAGGCAGCAGCTGTCTGTGCTCTCTTGGTAAAAAGCGCTGAAGAAAGTACTGCCATGGGTTCACCCCATATATACTTAGCAACAGACTACTGCGTGTAGCATTCCACACATCATTTACAGAGCTAAAAGAACACGATATTTTTTTACGACTTCAGGAGGTCACAGGATAGGTTTAATCATCTTATGACAATAACTGGTCCACGTATAACACGGCAGGACATCAACACGAGGAATTGTGACCCAGTAGAAGAGAGACTTGCGGCAATTTTAATATAAGACTGAACATGAAGAATATTAAGTCACATTAAATGTAGTTTATTGACAATTCAGCAGTCTTTGCGGTTACCTAACTGTGAGGGCAACTACCAACTTAGCGGGCGAACGACCGGGGCACTCCTGCCGCCCGCCCGCATCTTGCCGTTCGAAGCGGTTCAACTACCGAGGCGCAGCGAACCACCTGTTTCACTCCGCTGCTCGTTCGCTTCTCAACCCGCTATGGGAGGCAACTTGGTGGCCGCCAGCGCCTTCCGCATCAGACAGCGACCGAGCCTCGCCCTGAACACTTGCTTCTACTAAAGCTCCAGCCCTGGTCTCACTCGGGCTAACTCAGATACCGTGGGCTCGTTCTGGGTGCCTTACCTCTCCCCTCTCCACGCCCTGGACTCCCGTTACTGCTGTGAACCTGACGCCCCTTTTTTCTCCTGCGCCTCCCTCGTCCACAACGTCTACATCACTTCAAGGACGAAGCTGTGCTGCCTCGTCATTGCCACTCTGGACGAGACGCTCAGAAGAGGAAGAAGCCTAGCAACGGGTCATTGCTGAGTCCGGCGTGCTGAAGCCTTCGTGTTGGAGACTTCAGATTGTAAGGCCTGTTTTGGGGTTTTCTACTGTACTTAAAGTAAACTGGTGTCTAACCATTTATCTTGTTGTTTGTTATCCCTTCCGATTACAGCACCCAACATTGGATCCTTGACATGTGGTGACCTCGCCAGGATTGGGTCAACTGCTAATCAGGAAGGGTTGGCTTGTTTAGTCGCCTTTGCGCGCCACTTGCTGTCTGCGCCCCGGAAGTGAGTGTTTAATCCTTCACCGTTCTTTTGGGCTGTTGTACACCCACGGTGGGATTTGTTGGTGCTGCCATAGCCCTTTTTCAGCCCTTGTGCTGCCCTTATCACCCAATCACTCGTTTGAGTATTGGGTTGGCTTCTACGCCCCTTAGTACCCTTTTTGCAGGGCTTTTTCCTACTTTTTCTTGTTTCCTTTTGTGTCTTGACAATTCACGTTTGTTTTGGTTCTGTGTTACATTTTCTTGGTCTGTTTTTTTGTTGCTGGGTCTTATTGGTGTCATTACCTGTTGGGTTTATACTTTTTTGCTTTGTTGTCCATATTAATCATGTCCAGCTTTGAGGTGTTTAAAGCTCAGGCTGTAGCCTTGGGGCTGGAGGGTGAGGATCTCGGTCGGAGAAGAGAAGCGTCTCCTTGCCGAGAGAGAGGAAAAGCGTCTCCTTGCCGAGAGATTGGAAAAGCGTCTCCTCGCCGAGAGAGGAAAAGCGTCTCCTTGCCGAGAGAGGAAAAGCGTCTCCTTGCCGAGAGAGAGGAAAAGCGTCTCCTCTCCGAGAGAGAGGAAAAGCGTCTCCTCGCCGAGAGAGGAAAAGCGTCTCCTTGCCGAGAGAGGAAAAGCGTCTCCTCGCCGAGAGAGAGGAAAAGCGTCTCCTCGCCGAGAGAGAGGAAAAGCGTCTCCTTGCCGAGAGAGGAAAAGCGTCTCCGTGCCGAGAGGAAAAGCGTCTCCTCGCCGAGAGAGGAAAAGCGTCTCCTCGCCGAGAGAGGAAAAGCGTCTCCTCGAGAGAGAGGAAAAGCGTCTCCTCGCCGAGAGGAAAAGCGTCTCCTCGCCGAGAGAGGAAAAGCGTCTCCTCGCCGAGAGAGGAAAGCGTCTCCTCGCCGAGAGAGGAAAAGCGTCTCCTCGCCGAGAGGAAAAGCGTCTCCTCGCCGAGAGAGAGGAAAGCGTCTCCTCGCCGAGAGAGGAAAAGCGTCTCCTCGCCGAGAGTGGAAAAGCGTCTCCTCGCGTAGAGAGAGGAAAAGCGTCTCCTCGCCGAGAGAGAGGAAAAGCGTCTCCTCGCCGAGAGAGGAAAAGCGTCTCCTAGCCGAGAGAGAGGAAAAGCGTCTCCTCGCCGAGAGGAAAAGCGTCTCCTCGCCGAGAGAGGAAAAGCGTCTCCTCGCCGAGAGAGGAAAAGCGTCTCCTCGCCGAGAGAGGAAAAGCGTCTCCTCGCCGAGAGAGAGGAAAAGCGTCTCCTCGCCGAGAGAGGAAAAGCGTCTCCTCGCCGAGAGGAAAAGCGTCTCCTCAGAGAGAGGAAAAGCGTCTCCTCGCCGAGAGAGGAAAAGCGTCTCCTGCCGAGAGGAAAAGCGTCTCCTCGCCGAGAGAGAGGAAAAGCGTCTCCTCGCCGAGAGAGGAAAAGCGTCTCCTTGCCGAGAGAGAGGAAAAGCGTCTCCTTGCCGAGAGAGAGGAAAAGCGTCTCCTTGCCGAGAGAGGAAAAGCGTCTCCTTGCCGAGAGAGGAAAAGCGTCTCCTTGCCGAGAGAGAGGAAAAGCGTCTCCTTGCCGAGAGGAAAAGCGTCTCCTGCCGAGAGAGAGGAAAAGCGTCTCCTAGCCGAGAGAGGAAAAGCGTCTCCTTGCCGAGAGAGGAAAAGCGGCTCCTCGCCGAGAGAGGAAAAGCGTCTCCTGGCCGAGAGAGAGAGAGGAAAAGCGTCTCCTTGCCGAGAGAGGAAAAGCGTCTCCTTGCCGAGAGGAAAGCGTCTCTGCCGAGAGAGGAAAAGCGTCTCCTTGCCGAGAGGAAAAGCGTCTCCTTGCCGAGAGAGGAAAAGCGTCTCCATGCCGAGAGAGGAGGAAAAGCGTCTCCTTGCCGAGAGAGAGGAAAAGCGTCTCCTTGCCGAGAGAGGAAAAGCGTCTCCTTGCCGAGAGAGTGGAAAGCGTCTCCTTGCCGAGAGAGAGAAAAGCGTCTCCTTGCCGAGAGAGAGGAAAAGCGTCTCTCCTTGAGAGAGAGGAAAAGCGTCTCCTTGCCGAGAGAGGAAAAGCGTCTCCTGAGAGAGAGGAAAGCGTCTCCTTGCCGAGAGGAAAAGCGTCTCCTTGCCGAGAGAGGAAAAGCGTCTCCTTGCCGAGAGAGGAAAGCGTCTCCTTGCCGAGAGAGGAAAAGCGTCTCCTTGCCGAGAGAGGAAAAGCGTCTCCTTGCCGAGAGAGGAAAAGCGTCTCCTTGCCGAGAGAGGAAAAGCGTCTCCTTGCCGAGAGAGGAAAGGCGTCTCCTTGCCGAGAGAGAGGAAAGCGTCTCCTTGCCGAGAGGAAAAGCGTGTCCTTGCTGAGAGAGAAGAAAAGCGTCTCCTTGCCGAGAGAGGAAAAGCGTCTCCTTGCCGAGAGAGAGGAAAAGCGTCTCCTTGCCGAGAGAGAGGAACAGCGTCTCCTTGCCGAGAGAGGAAAAGCGTCTCCTTGCCGAGAGAGAGGAAAAGCGTCTCCTTGCCGCGAGAGAGGAAAAGCGTCTCCTTGCCGAGAGAGAGGAAAAGCGTCTCCTTGCCGAGAGAGAGAAACAGCGTCGCCGTGCCGAGAGAGAGGAAAAGCGTCTCCTTGCCGAGAGAGGAAAAGCGTCTCCTTGCCGACAGAGAGGAAAAGCGTCTCCTTGCCGAGAGAGGAAAAGCGTCTCCTTGCCGAGAGAGAGGAAAAGCGTCTCCTTGCCGAGAGAGGAAAAGCGTCTCCTTGCCGAGAGAGAGGAAAAGCGTCTCCTTGCCGAGAGAGGAAAAGCGTCTCCTTGCCGAGAGAGAAAAAGCGTCTCCTTGCCGAGAGAGGAAAAGCGTCTCCTTGCCGAGAGAGAGGAAAAGCGTCTCCTGGCCGAGAGGGAGACAGAAGAGCGGGCTGCTGAGAGAGAGTTTCAACTTGCCAAGATGCAAGTGGAAAAAAAAAATTAGAACTCGCCCGTGTCGTCGCCCATGGGAAAACGGCTTCTCCTTCCTGCGAGAACGTGAGAGGACCGAAATTGCCCACCTACCAAGAGGGAGAGGACATCAACAACTACCTCATCCGTTTAGAAAGGGTGGCTGAACTATTCCGGATCGACAAGGATAGCTACGCTGCGAGGTTGGGTTGTCTCCTCACGGGTAAGGCCACTGAACTGTATTCTTCCCTGTCAGCTGATATAATCGAAGATTACGTTCTTTTGAAGAAAGCTCTCCTCACGGGCTTTAGTAAAACGGCGGAAAACTACCGTCAAGACTTCAGTCACGCCAGGATAAGAGTTGGGGAAAACTACCAGCAGTTCTCCATCCATCTGACTCGGTTGTTCCAGGCGTGGTTGGAAGCCTCTGATGTCCCCTGCACTTACGAAGAGCTCCGGGAGTTTATGCTCCTGGATCAGTTTCTAACTAATCTCACCCCAGATTTGAGGATCTTCATCAAGGAGCGCCGGCCGAAACATCTTCCCGACGCAGTGAGACTTGCCGACGACTGGTCGTCTGCCCGCAATGCCTACCCTAAAGCTTCATCTCCTAATTCCCGAGACCCCTCTAAGGCTGCTTCGTCCACGAAATCTTCAGAATCCTCTCCGGGAGCCTCCTCCAAGACCTCTGCCCAGCCCAGTACAGTAACCCTGAGGTGTCACCAATGCGGGAGGAAGGCCATCTACGTCCGCGCTGCCCGAAGAATCCCCGCGCCTTCAAAGATGTCGAACCTGCTAAACCATCATATCAGGTAGGCTTTTGCCTTAGTGACAAAAGTGTCCCGAAGTTTTCTGTTTCGGGCACTATTAACGGGTCTTGGAGCTCCAACATCATCAGGGATACTGGCTGTTCCTGTGTGATCGTCTCTGAAGACTTGCTACCTGATATAGATGTTGAGAGTTGTCCAAAGGTCTCCCTTGCTGACTACCTAGGACGAGTGGACAAGTTTCCCGTGGTGAGGTGCCATAAGCTGTCCCTACTTCACCGGTTGGACTGAAGTGGTACGAGCTCCTATTAAGTTTGTTGGGCCCTCATCGGAAACGTGCCTGGGGTAAGGGATCCCCATGACCCTGACTCTTCTCAATCTCCATCTGATTCTTCCAGAACATCCTCACCTTCAAAGTTGCCGCGAGGGACTTCTACTCCTCGTGTTCCGACATCCCCGGCACCCCCTGACCCCCGGACGCCATTACCACTCGTGCTGGTAGGTTGAAGAGGCTTCATCCGCTTGTCCTTCCGGAACCTCTACCTCCTTCAGTAACCCCTCAAGACTTCTCCCAGCTTCAAGCCTCCTGTGCCTCCTTAGCAGCGATACGGCAGAAAGCCTCATCAGGACACGTCGACAAAGCAAGGAACGGATCCTCCTTCCAGTACCTGTATCGCAACGGACATCTCTACAGGAAGTGCCTCACCTCCCCGCTTTCCAATAAGGTAGGCCAGGTATAGGAGCAGACATCCGTACTTACTGTCTTTCTTGTGATAAGTGCCAACGGATGTCGGGGAGAGGTCGTGTACGTCCTATCTCCCTCCAACCCTTACCTGTCGTTACAGAACTACTTCCCCAAATTGCCATCGACCTCGTTGGACCCTTGTCTCCACCAGCTACGGAAGAACCTCTTGTCAGCCCCATTCCCGTAGTGGAGGAGCCATCACCTGACGCCAGCTCCACAGAACTTCCCATCGATGAACCACTTATGGACGACCGGGACGTATTCTCCACCCCGCCTGGCTGTACTTCAGCGATTCAGCAGGACATCGTCCGGGTGTTGAGATAGGCCTTGGGTCTACCGGCCTACGGGTACCGTGTCGTCCATATGGCCGGGAAGGATAATGTGGTGGCCGATTTATTGAGTAGACTTCCTGCATAAGTCACTCCTGTTTCCTCGTCAGTCTCCTCCCTGTTTTAGTTTATTGGCTTATGTTCTTTTTTCTTTCCACTTGGTAGTTGTTTGTGGAATCTACCTGGACTAGATTCTTGTATGGGGGCCTGTGTGAGGGCAACTACCAACTTAGCGGGCGAACGACCGGGGCACTCCTGCCGCCCGCCCGCATCTTGCTGTTCGAAGCGGTTCAACTACCGAGGCGCAGCGAATCACCTGCTTCACTCCCGCTGCTCGTTCGCCTGACGCCGTTCGACGCCTCGGTCGATTGAACCACCGAGGCTTCTCAATCCGCTATAGGAGGCAACTTGGTGGCCGCCAGCGCCTTCCTCGTCATACAGCGGCCTCGCCTCGCCCTGAATACTTGCTTCTACTAAAGCTCCACCCTGCTCTCACTCGGGCTAACTCAGATACCGTGGGCTCGTTCTGGGTGCCTTACCTCTCCCCTCTCCACCCTGGACTCCCGTTCCACTGCTGTGAACCTGACTCCCTTTTCCGCCGGCGCCTCCCACGTCTACACCACTTCAAGGACGAAGCTGTGCTGCCTCGTCATTGCCACTGGACGAGACGCTCAGAGGAGGAAGAAGCCGAGCAACGGGTCATTGCTGTGTCCGGCGTGCTGAAGCCTTCTTGTTGGAGACTTCAGATTGTGAGGCCTGTTTTGGGGTTTTCTACTGTACTTGAAGTAAACTGGTGTCTAACCATTTATCTTGTTGTTTGTTATCCCTTCCGATTACAGCACCCAACACTGGATCCTTGACACTAACCTTTCCCCCTCTCTACTTCCGGGTAAATAAAACTACCATATTCAGTAATTAATCCGTACCACAATCAATTAATTTGCAAAACTGTGTAACGAAATGAAACATTAGTTATGAAAGCATATAAGAGCTTTTCCATTATATCCTGAACACAAGTTATTCGTGGTCATACTTATACATCATTATGACAGTTAAAATTCAGGTGTTCAAGTGTCTCAAGACAGAGGGAAAGCGGCGGGTGGCAGGGTGGTGGCCACCGATAGTGGCTCGTGTGCACGCTGCCATTTGAAACAACGGTATCTATCGCTGGCCACAGTGGCGTGGTCGGAAAATGGCTCCGCCGGCCACAACTCGCCACTGTTTTGTGGCGACCACAAAAAAAGTGTCCCGTGTGCATGCACCCATAGAGATGTGTGTTCTATTTTGACCATTATTTTGTGGCGGCCACTGACCACTAAAAAGTGGCTCGTGTGATTCCAGCCTTAATGTCGTTGATAATAGATCTATATTAAATAAATAGGAAAATATGTACTTTTCATAACTCAAAGCATCAATTCTTTTATTTTATTTTTCGTCTAGTATGCAAAAACAAGTCGTAAATTCCCTTAGTTCAGCCCAGGAGATCGCAATGTCTTGGGTCTATCTGCCGATTGTAAGCTCCGCCCACAGACGCAGTAAGCTCCGCCCACTGGCTTCACTCGCCTGTATGGGGACGGCGCGGGAGGGCGCCTCCTGTTATAATACCTCCATGGTTATGACAAACAATGCTGGAAAGCAAGAAAGGGGTATCATAAGACAAGGCATATATATCATTTGCACAGGAATAGGAATAGGAATGACTGAGGAAAGCAGAAAATACAAAACAAATCTTAGAAGTATAAAAAAAACAAGAAGACAAACATAATTAAAGTACTTAGGAAATGCAAAAGTGATGACCCTGAAGAATACTGGAAAATCCTTAATGGTCAGAAAAAGAGCCATCAGATCCCCATTACATTAAATGAATTTCCGAGCATTTCAGACAGTTAGCGAGTGATGACAACATTGATATTAATGAAGTAAATATTCTAAATGATCATGATGATATGGATAATGAACGCTCACCATTACTTAATGACCCTATAACCAACAAAGTGGTTGCTAGAAATATTTAAAAAAAAAAAAAAAAATCCCCAGCATATGACATGATATTAAATGAATACATTAAAAGTACTCAGCATATTTTGCCCCCCCTATATGTTAAGCTGTTTAATAAGATTCTTGATGCTGCCATCTGAGTGGCTGGTTGGGACAATAGTGCCACTTTATAAGAATAAGGGTGACGCTCAGGATGTTAATAACTTCCGGGTATCACTTTGCTTAGTTGTATGGGGAAGCTGCTTACGAGAGACTCAATGAGTACTCAAACACTAAGTTTATTATTAATAAAACACAAGCAGGTTTTAGGCATGAGTACTCTACACTGGATCATATATTTTTGCTTAAATGTATAATTGATTTGTTCAGCTGGAGGTAAAGGAAGCTTTTTTGTCTGTTTGTGGACTACAAGAAAGCTTTTGATATGGTGTGGCGTGAAGGTTTGTGGTACAAGTTGGTGAAGGAAAAGGTGCATGGGAAAATATGTAATGTAATCAGAAAC
>NW_026111998.1:567500-587500 GCF_024679095.1 Eriocheir sinensis
ACTTATCCTGCCTTTGGACCTTATAATGCCTCTTTCTTCAAGAAATAAGTTGAGGTTAGATACCAGAGGAGGATTTTTTTTTTTCATTTGCATTATTTGGATTGTTCAAGAAATTCAGTTCATTCTGGAAACGCTCAGTTTGAGCCACCTTTACCCAATACTCTAAGGCTTTCTTTTGAGTCTCACAATTCTTTATTTTATTTAGAAATTTATATAGGTAAGCTGTGCACTTCAACAAGCCCTCAAAGGAAGATTATTTATTTATATTTATTACTCCTGTATTTACATTAGGCGATTGAGAGGTACAAGCAGTGCATATTTTGCCTTTTTGAGAAGGTGCTATGCTCAACAAAGGGTATTGAGGCCACAGTTGGTAATCATTAGTAAGCCACTGTGGTCCCTCCAGCCAGAACTTCATTTTATCCAGATATTTGCTATAAGATAACCCTTTGGTTAGCATATCTGCTGGGTTATCTTCAGTGTGTACATAGTGGTATGCTACAGGTAACTTGAATTTCTTACTTATTTCAGTCTTCAGGCCATCAGCTTCTAACACTCTGTTTTTCAATAATTTGGATTTTACTTTAGTATCCTTAGTTAGAAGCCAATTTAGCACCACCTGAGCATCCACACAGATATTTATAAATTGAATTTGGATGTGTTGATGAGCCTCTAAAATTGTAGGTAAGCATTTGAAAGCTAATATCACACCCATGAGCTCTAGAGTGGGGATGCTGTGTTCATTTCTCCTATTTAATGGAGCTACCTTAGACTTAGAGTGTAGGTATGTACTTCTACCCTCTCCATCTAGAGCGTAGGCAACAAAGCCATACGCTTCAGCGGAACTGTCTCAAAAATATGTAGCCCATATGTGTTTAGCTCGTTTAGAGCTTGTCTAGAAATGATACTTCTGACAGCATCTCCAAGTCTCTACTTAATTTTTCGTCTCAGTACAGATCTCTTCAGGAAGGGTTCGTCCCAGCCTCCTTCTAGTTCCCATTTTTTCCTCATTAATAATTTTTCTCTTAAGGTCACAGGTAGAGCCAAATTCAAAGGATCAAATAGTTCGGAAGTTTGAGAAAGGACTTGTCTTTTTGTGTTTGCTTCTGGATTTATTTTGCATGTAGCTATGCTCAGTGAATCCTGCTGAACATTATATCTATACCCTAGCACCTTTTCTTCTTCGCTGGAGTGTTCTACTAATCTTCCATCACTTTCCATCTGTTCTCTCAATTCAGTTGAATTGGAATTCTAAGCTCTTAAGGTAAATCCACCTGCCTTCATTCTTTCATATGCCAGATTATATAATTTCTTCATTTCTGTTATTTCATTTCCTGTTACCAATAGATTATCTACATAAAAATTATTTGCCAATATTTTGCTTAATTTGTCATCAGGAAATGAACTTGCATGATGTTTCATCACATAGTGCAAGATGAATGGGGAAGAGGTGAACCCAAACACTATGGTCTTGAGCCTGTAGGTGACCAGTTTGTTGCCTCTTTTCCAAAAGAAGCAAAACCTGTTTTGGTCTACTTCATTTTTTAATTTAATCATCAAAAAGGCTTGTTTTACATCACTGAGCATGACTGATTTATTGGTGCGAAAATATAAAAGTAATTGAAGAATGTTATTCATTAAATCTACACCTGGGTAGGCAGCCTCATTAAGAGAAGGTAATTCCTTCTTGGTTTTTAATGAACAATTGAACACAGGTCTTATTTTAGTTGTTACTTGTTCTTCCATTTTGATGACAGGTCTATGAGGTATTCAAATCTTTTCATTATACTGAGAAGGGTTTACTTCAATTTCTTCTATTATGCCGTCAGCCAGCTGTTGGTCAAATACAGCTTGATGCTTTTCTAGTAACCCCTTTCTTTTTAAGTGGTCCAGAGTTCGGTCCAACACGTTAAGTGCAACAGAATGATTTGAAGGAACATAACCTATTTTGTCTGAATACCATGACAACTCAACATTATAACGACCCTCTTTGAAAGTAATACCATCTTCAAACTTTTTTTTTTTTTTTTTACAGCTAAGGAGACAGCTCAAGGGCGCAAAGGAAAAAAAATAAAAAACGGCCCGCTACTCACTGCTCCCGAGCAGAGGTTAAAGGAGTGTCCAAAATCAGAGGTTAATTTCGGGAGGAGAGGTGTCCTGATACCCTCCTCTTGAAAGAGTTCAAGTCGTAGGCAGGAGGAAATACAGATAAAGGAAGATTGTTCCAGAGTTTACCAGCGTGAGGGATGAAAGAGTGAAGATGCTGGTTAACTCTTGCATAAGGGGTTTGGTCAGTATAGGGATGAGCATGAGTAGAAAGTCGAGTGCAGCGGGGCCGCGGGAGGGGGGTAAGCATGCAGTTAGCAAGTTCAGAAGAGCAGTCAGCGTGGAAATATCGATAGAAGATAGAAAGAGAGGCAACATTGCGGCGGAATTTAAGAGGTAGAAGACTATCAGTATGAGGAGGAGAGCTGATGAGACGAAGAGCCTTAGCCTCCACTCTGTCCAGAAGAGCTGTGTGAGTGGAGCCCCCCCACACATGAGATGCATACTCCATACGAGGGCGGACAAGGCCCTGTATATGAACAGCAACTGTGCAGAAGAACTGGCGGAGACGGTACAGAACGCCCAGCCTCGAGGAAGCTGATTTAGTAAGAGATGAGATATGAAGTTTCCAGTTGAGATTTTGAGTTAAGGATAGACCGAGGATGTTTAGTGTTGAGGAAGGTGATAGCTGGGTGTTGTCAAAGAATAGGGGATAGTTGTTTGGAAGATTGTGTCGAGTGGATAGGTGGAGAAACTGTGTTTTTGAGGCGTTGAAGGACACCAGGTTCTTCTTGCCCCAATCGGAAATAATAGTAAGGTCTGAGGCTAAGCGTTCTGCAGCCTCCAGCCTTGAGTCGTTAAGTTCCTGAAGGGTGGGTCTTCTATTAAAAGAAGTTGAATAATGCAGAGTGGAATCATCGGCGTAGGAATGGATAGGACAGTTCGTTTTGGAAAGAAGATCATCAATGAACAACAGAAAACGAGTGGGAGATAGGACAGAACCCTGTGGGACACCACTTTTAATAGATTTAGGGGAAGAACAGTGACCGTCTACCACGGCAGAAATAGAACGGTCAGAAAGGAAACTGGAGATAAAGGTACAGAGAAGGATAGAAACCGTAGGAGGGTAGTTTAGAAAGCAAAGATTTTGCCAGACCCTATCAAAAGCTTTTGATATGTCCAGCGCAATAGCAAAAGTTTCACCGAAACGGCTAAGAGAGGATGACCAAGAGTCAGTTAAGAAGGCTAGAGATCCCCAGTAGAACGCCCCTTGCGGAACCCATACTGGCGATCAGATAGAAGGTCAGAAGTGGAAAGGTGCTTTTGAATCTTCCGGTTGAGGATTGATTCAAAAGCTTTAGATAGACAAGAAAGTAAAGCAATAGGACGGTAGTTTGAGGGATTGGAGCGGTCACCCTTCTTAGGTACAGGCTGTATGAAGGCATACTTCCAGCAAGAAGGAAAGGTAGATGTTGATAGGCAGAGGCGAAAGAGTTTGACCAGGCAGGGTGACAGCACGGAGGCACAGTTTTTAAGGACAATAGGAGGCACTCCATTAGGTCCATAAGCCTTCTGAGGATTGAGGCCAGAGAGGGCATAGAAAACATCATTTTGAAGAATCTTTATAACAGGCATAAAGGAGTCAGAGGGGGATGAGTAGGAGGAATATGCCCAGAATCGTCCAGAGTGGAGTTTTTAGAAAAGTTTGAGAGAAGAGTTCAGCCTTAGAGATAGATGAGACGGCAGTGTTGCCGTCAGGACTGAGGGGTGGAGGGAAAGATGAAGAAGTGAAGTTGGAGGAGATGTATTTGGCTAGATGCCAGAAGTCACGGGAAGAGTTAGAGAAAGCAAGGTTTTGACATTTTCTATTAATGAAAGAATTTTTGGCTAGTCGGAGAATAGATTTGGCACGATTTCGGGCAGAAATGTAAAGTTCATAATTAGCATTAGTTTGAAGGCTCTGGTACCTTTGTGAGCTACCTCTCTATCATTGATAGCACGAGAACAAGCGTGATTAAACCAAGGCTTTTAGCGTGAGGAGTAGAGAAAGAACGAGGAATGTATGCCTCCATTCCAGAGACAATCACCTCTGTGATGCGCTGAGCACACACAGAGGTCTCTATCCTGGAAGCAATAATCATTCCACGGGAAATCGGAAAAGTACATCCTCAGGTCGTCCCACCGAGCTGAAGCAAAATGCCAGAAGCATCGCCTCTTCGGTGGGTCCAGAGGGTGTACAGGAGCGATAGGACAGGATGCAGAAATAAGATTGTGATCGGAGGAGCCCAACGGAGAGAACAGTTTGACAGAATAAGCAGAAGGGTTTGAGGTAAGGAAGAGGTCTAGAATGTTGGGCCGATCTCCAAGACGGTCAGGAATACGTGTAGGGTGCTGGACCAACTGCTCTAGGTCGTTGAGGATAGCAAAGTTGTAGGCTTGTTCACCAGGATGGTCAGTGAAAGAGGATGAAAGCCAAAGCTGGTGGTGAACATTGAAATCTCCTAGGATGGAGATTTCAGCGAAGGAGAGTGGGTCAAGATGTGCTCCACTTTAGAATTCAAATAGTCAAAGAATTTTACATAGTTGGTAGAGTTAGGTGAGAGATAAACAGCACAGATGTATTTAGTAATAGAATGACAGTGAAGTCTTAACCAGATGGTGGCAAATTCAGAAGAGTCAAGGTCGTGGGCACGAGAGCAAGTGATGTCGTTGCGCACGTAGGCGCAACATCCAGCTTTGGATTGAAATTTAGGATAGAGATAGTAGGAGGGAACAGAGTAGAGATTGCTGTCAGTAGCCTCAGAAACCTGTGTTTCTGTCAGGAAGAGAAGGTGAGGTTTAGAGGAGGAGATGATGTTCCACAGAATGAAAATTAGAGCGAAGACCGCGAATGTTGCAGAAATTGAGAAGAAAGAGGGGCGAGGAGTTATCAAGACACCTCTCGGGTCGGCAGCCAGAAGGGAGTCCTCCTTGGGGGAATTTGTGGTCCCCCCCCCCAGTCGGGGACTCCGAGGCTTGGTGTATGTGCGCCATTTTGAAATTTTAATTTTGGGAAAAGGTGTATATGTTGTGTGAATGCGGTGTGGTGTGGATAGAGAGAGGATCTGTCTTTAGAGAGCATGCTGAACTACTCTCCGGTGTTGGTGAGACAATAGGGAAACGGTTAGTGAGGACATGGGAAGGGTCTTTGGAGGGCTTCAGCTCCCTTCTCACCTCCCATATATACCTCACCTGGAGTGGCTTGCGCCCGTTCGGTAGGTGTCTTCCTACCTACTCCAGCCGCTTTATTTGTTCGCTTTCTAGGGACAATAGGTCTTGATCAGTGGTTTTAATTCCTAAGGACTCGAGACTAAAAAGATGTTCCAGTCCATTGTCCACTTCCGTGTCCTCTAGAAGGTGATCAAGTGGGTTGAAATATAATTTTATAGGGTCCAAAACGGCATTTACCATTGTTTTAGTTTTGTTGCATAGGTTTTTCTCATCCTTTTTTGTTAGGAGACGCATAACAAATTGTTGTTCTGCTGGACTCAAAAGGTTAAATACATTTCCAATGGGATCTACTTTGTTGTGCATAACTAAACATTTACCTCCTAATTTCTCTTGCCAGTACACTGATGACATAGACTGTAGTATGTCAATGCCTAGCAGCATATCAACTTGGATAGTTTCATGGTTCTTGGCCTCATAGAAGTGTTCATCCAACAATTTTATGTTATTTTCCTTGAATTTGCAAATGACTGCGTTCATCCCTGGAACGTAATAATTAATGTCAAGGTCTTGTCCACCAATAAGGGAACAAAAGTGAATCGATCTTCTAATTTAATCCCTGTAGCCATTTGTTTGAAGCTTTTTGTTTCTGCACCAATGTAGGTTCCAATATCGCAATGTAGGGAAAACAATTTATTCACATCTGGGCAAAGGTCTTTGGCAGCGGTTTCCGAAATATATGATCTTTGGCTTCCGGTATCAACAAGGCACCTAACCTTTCTACTCTTTCTGCCATTCTTTAAAGTTAAAGTCATCGTTGGCAGCAATTGGCAAGAGTCGAAACTTCTTTGAGCCAGGCACAAGCTTATATTTGTTAATTTGAGGTTTAGCTTTATCTTTCTTGTCGGCCGAGGGACACAAGGGTGTAATATGTTCTTTGAACCGACAGACTCTGCATTGGTATCTAAGTTTACCCTGTTTTCCATAACAGCTGTTCTCATCGTGCCCCGAACCAGCACACCTGGTACACATAGATAATTCTTTTAGTCGGGCAATTTTGGCTTCCAAGTTGGTAAAGTTCGAGCATTGGCCCAAAGAATGCCCACCAGCCCCACATAACTTACAAGTTAATTCTGTGGAGAAGGATTTGTAATTTTGGAGTGTACCCTTTGGGGCTTGGGTTTCTCTGGCCTTCATTGGCGGTTTGTTTTCACCTGAGGAGGGCTTATTGTTGCCTTTATTAAAATTCTTAGGCTTTACTGAACAAGTTTTACTTAGAGTGGTGAGAACTCTGTGATAATTTTCAAAGATATCAGTTATGGTGGGGTAATTCTTGGATAGAAGACGAATAAATTCCCTTTTTACTGTTGCTGGCAATTTGTCAAAGATGATGTGGCTGATAAAGGGAATGACCAGCTGAGTCTGGCTCCTGAAAGTTAAGGCCATGAGTCTTTAACTCGGCTAAATAGGCCCTTATCTCATTTATGAAAATCTTGGTGGAAGTATATTCAGGGTCAAATGAAGAGCTAGGATAAAATTTCATTATATTCTTATAAGTTTCATCAATAATGAATTCTTTGTCTAAAAATTCTTTCTCCAGCATTTGGACGGCTGTTTTGTAATTAGCATCCGTTATGGATAAATGTTTCACTACAGAGAGAGCATAATCTCTCAAATAGCCAATTAAATAGGCTAGATTGGTAACATCAGTCAGATGCTTTCTCGTCCCAATCACATTATTAAATTGGTTAAAAAGGTATTAAAAGCAAACTTGTCCTTCCCCTTTCCCGAAAATGTTCCACAATTCAATGGGGGAGGCTTACCTGCACTAAAATTCATCTGTGACATAAACTGCATCAGATTCTGTGAAGTAATATCACTTTGAGCACCTCTTAAATCCTGATCCTTATTAAGCTCAACATACCGATCTAATTATATTTCAATCTATAGTGAGAAATTCATTTGATCTTCCAACTCTGAGGCATAGTAAGTTTCATTCTTACTTTCAAGGTCTGTTTGATCCATTACTTTATTTATTGTGTCATCATAGTGTCTCACTTGTACCATTTCTAATTCTATTTTATTGGTCAAGCTCTTACTTAAGGAGGGTGTCAAGGGATCTGAGTTAATTCTTTCAATTGCTTAAGAAGGAGTGTTATTTTTCTTTTAAAGATTCCCCTGCTCCTTCTCAGGGTCTTAATTATCTCTTGGGGAACAGAGTTTTTAACTACTCCTTGGGTGGCTGTTTCCTCAGGGTTTAGCTTTGAATCCATTGTGGCAAATATAGAAGCAAGCTCAATTTTGATATAAACAATCTTAAAGGGTTTGCTTAATAGGGGTGGTTTCAATTAAAAGGGCAATTATAAAAAAAGAGACCCCTAACTGTACAAGGAGGCAGTCCCGGACCGGCTAGTTGGCCCTCAATTGCCACTAGCTATTCAACTGAATAATGCTTCGGGCATCTGGGGGTCAACTACTTACTGCCGGTGTTCAAGGGCGTATTTTAAAACCACCCAAGACTGCATCCCCGTAGTACGTACCTCACCAAACCAGTTCCTCGCAAGTGAACCACACCCCGAGATACTGAGGGTGGTCGAGGAGGAAGGGTCGAAGTACCATTAAGCAACTCATATCACCCGATCTCTGAACCCGTTTGCTAGAACCAACTCGTGGTCCCAACTCCTAAACCGAGACAGATCACGTATACATAAGAATGACCAAACAGTAACACTTTCATCTTTACTTTATGCTGCCTCAGGGGATGAACTAACACGGCTGTACTCTTTGCTAAATTCAACTGAATCTAGCAAAGAGCAGTTGATGTACTTACTCACTTCTTTTGAAAATATTGCACTACTTTTGAAAATATGTTGTGATACAGTGAATTCGCCGTACCCAACGGTTATGTTTCTCGCAAGACACTAGAACTGCACCACGACAACTCCACAAAAAAGACACACAAACCACTTACCACTAATTCATCAGGGGTGCCGGGCTTTCCCCTACAAGCACCTCCTAGCGTTGCAACGATAATCCTAACAGGCCTAATAGTAATATCTATTTGTAATCACTGTAGGAGGCACTTATCTTTCGAAGGGTTTCAAAAGTAGTGGTCTCTTGAATTAAGTTTTGGAGGAGTCCTGTAGTCCTCGGGACTAAGTTTAAGTCAGCACTGTCGCGAGTTAGTGTGGGGCGAAGCGCTGAAGGTGTTGTTTGCTAGAGAGCAGGTGATGTAGTGGGCCAAAAGCCAACCACGTTATTCCTTTGATTGTAAATGTGTTTAGTCTTCAGGCAGTGAATACGGTGATACTGTCTCGGTCTGGGAGCCGATGAGCGAAGCATGTAAGTACCATCCAAGGCTTATTTGAGCTCAGACGACACTCTTAGTTGGCTTGAACTCTTGGCCCGAGACTAGTTCATAAGGAAATAGTTAATTTGTCTAATCCCCTGGTTAATTGACCTAATTCCTAACACCGTTTGCCATAGAAGTGGCTTGCAGGGAAGGATTAAAGCACTTGTGCACCTACTCTTGGATATACGTTCTGTTCACTCCCGATGCAGCAAAGTGGCGATCAATACGTTTCTTGAATGAGTTGATGCTCTCTGCGCTAACCACTTCTGGATGGAGCTGGATGGAATACACTAACACTACAGAGAGAGACAGATCGAGAGACTTATTAGAACCTTTGCTGGAGTGAGCTAGATGTAATACACTAACAGCAGAGTGACAGACAGAGAGAGCTATTAGAACCTTTGCTAGGGTTGGATGGAGCTGGATGGGATACACTAACACTACAGAGAGAGACATATAGAGGGATTTATTAGAACCTTTGCTAGGGTTGGATGGAGCTGGATGGGGTACACTAACACTACAGGGAGAGACATATAGAGAGACTTATTAGAACCTTTGCTGGGGTTGGATGGAGCTGGATGGGATACACTAACAACAGAGAGAGTGACATGGATAATAGTGGAGATAATTAGTGGCTGATTTTGATCATGAATGTGATAATGAGTAATGATGAAGATGATGAAAATAATGAGGAGGTCAGACAGAGAAATAAATAGGGATAGTTATTAGAGCCTTTGCTGGAGGTGGATGAAGTGGATGGGGTACTCTAACAATAGATAAAATTAAATATGGTGAATTAAGTGTATGGCTGTGATGATGATGATGATGAGGAGGAGGAGGAGGAGGAGGAGGAAGAGGAGAAGGAGGAGGAGGAGGGAGAGGATGAAAATGATGGTACACTAACAGCAGAGAGCAACAGATGAGGAACAGTGGACTAATATTGACTGATTGTGATGATAATTGTGATGATGATGATGAGGGCGAGGAGGAAAACTATGGTACACTAACAGCAGACAGACAGGATGAAAAAGTAATTGTAATTGTAACTGTAATTATTTTTTTCAAGTGTAATTACTCCAACCCTGGTGACGAGTGCCCCGCCTGCCTGCCCGTCCGCTCGCCTGGCTGCCTACTCTCCTCCTCCTTCCAGCGTGCCAGTGTCAGACCTCCAGCCGGCTACTGAAAGTGAATCAGCTCAGAAGTACCAGCGAGTGGGCTAGTATGTCACCCCCTTTTTCTCTCTTCCTCCTCCTTCTTCCCCCTCCCTCACAATCACTTCCTATGCCCTCACACATAAACACCCTCACAATAATGTTCAGACAGGTCTAGTTTATTCTTCAAACAACTCTTCTTCACCCTGTTCTTGCATCCATGTCTTTAGTATGTCGCCCGCCACGCCCTTCCTCTCCCTCTCTCCCTCTCTTTCTCTCCCCCTCGCCCACTCAGACATCCAGCCTCACAATATGGTTCATCCAGTTCTAGTTTAGCTCTCATCCATCTCTTCTACACCCTCTTCTTGCATCCATGTCTTTAATATGTCACCCACCACGCCCCTTCCTCTTCCTCTCTCCTCTCTCGTTCGCCCTCTCTGACATCTAGTTCCACCATATGGTTCATCCGCTCCACTTTAGTCGTCATCCACTTCTCTCGTAACCCTTTTGTTGCATCCATGTCTTAAGGTTGATGGATAAGACTTCATTATTCACTATATTTTTTTTTTCTCGTATGAACTCGGATGAAAAAAAACTTTCCTTTGCGTATGACAATGCCACGCCCAGCACCCGATCTTTCCTTCTCCCTTCTTCCCTTCTGCCCTTCGTCGCTTCCTTCCTGCCTTCCTTCCTTCCTCTCTCCTCTTCTCCTCCATTGGTTCTTTCTTCCTCCTCCTCCTTCCTCTTTTCCTTCTCAATTCCTTCTTTCTTTTCCCCTTCCTCTGTTCCTTCGTTTCCTCCTAGCTTCAAAGACATATCAACACAGTATATACCCTACCCTTAAATAAACCCTCCAACCCCCTCTACCCCTCCCTCTCTGACATCACAACCCCCCCCCCCCCCCACACACACACCTGTACACGCCACGCACACACAGCCAGCCAACCATCCACGTGTACATGCTTTTTGTTTGTTTGTTTTATGGACGAAGACTACGGACAATGAGACGCTCGTAAAACACTCTTATACTCCACCGGGACCTCAAGACCTGTATCGCAAATGGGTACGGTGGATGAGTTTTTGGTGCGTGGAGAGCGAGAAAAACTGGATATGGAAGTGGGTGAGTGGAACGAGCTCAGCGGTACCCTTGTGATCGCGGCAAATGAGACTGAGAGTATAAAGGGAAAGGTACTGTAGGTGTGTTTATGAAGGGGATGATATGGTACACAGAATGGGTTAAGAAATAGTTCGTGTACGTTCATTAGGCCTTTTGCAGACACTTTATATCTCTGGAAAGGCAGGGTACTGGAGGTGTTTTTACGGGCGAGGATGTTATGACTAAGAAATGGTTCGTGCACGTTCTTTAGGCCTTTTGCAGACACTTTATATCTCTGGAAATGTATTGTAAGCGTGTTTATGGCCAAGGATGACATGGTGCAGATATAAGGTTAAGAAACGGTTCGTGCACGCTCAATAGGCCTTTTGCAGACTCCTAATATCTCTGGAAATGTACTGTGGGTGTGTTTGTGGCCAAGGATGACATGGTACACAGAATAGGTTAACCACAGCAGTGTTACCCTCTTCCCTCCCCGGCAGCTCCACACAACTCTTATGACACACTGCTGCCACTCTGATAATTCATGTATAATGTATTCATAATGTATAATTCAGCCTCGAGAATGCCAGACGATAGGGGAGGGGAAAGGAGGGGAAGGGCAGAACGGTGTGTATATTGAAGGAGAGTAATTTGTCCTGTTTTTCTGCACCTTCGTGACTCAACAAAAGGAAAAAACTCATATCAATAGAAAAAAAAAAGAGAAAAGGGGGAAAAATTAGGAGGGAACGAAAGAATGAAAATAAGAAAATGAAACGAAAAGAACGAAAAGAAAACATGAAGAGAGGAAGGAAGGATTATAAAGAAAAAGGGAAAGAAAGTGACGGAAAAAAAGGTTAAATACATATATGAGAAAAAGTTTTAGTGATCAAGACGCCATTGGAAGATAAATAAGAGGGAACACAAGAAACAGAAACAAGTAAACAGATCAATAAAACAGCTAACATTTGAACGACTCCTCATGAAACGACCCCCACTAGAAACCAACACGCCGCTAAAACATAACCAAACAAATAAACTAATAAATAAACACCCCAAAAACACGCACAGCTAAACATTGTAATCCCCACACATAAAACACCAGCCACATGCAATAGCCGCCCATCACGCCATACCTATAAACAGCTAAACAAATAAATGGAAAGATTAATATAACACGCGCATGTAAACAGTTTAATGGCTCGACATAAAGCACCACCTGTAGCCAGCACGCCGCTAGCATGATGCACTCCCCCATGACTCACGGAGCGGCCAGGGCAGAGGCATCAACGGACGGGCACCACGCAGCTGTTTTTCCACTCCCGAACGGGGTGACAATTCCGTGTTTTATAATGAGTAACGCGCTTAGTAGCTATGCATCTCTGTCATCATAAACACAGGCGAGGGAGTGATTTAGAGCCGAGTAATGACGTAGGTGAGAGCCGGCTGTGATGTTGTTGTGTCTATTAGTGAGCCAGAAGTGTGTTTTGATTTGTTGTGTTCACGTAGTTGTAGTTAGAATCTACACTCAAAGGTACAAAATTAACTACTGTATGAAAATAGCTGCGTATGTGAGAGCCGGCAGCGTTGGTGTGTAATAGCGGCTCAGATGTATGTTCTAACTTGTTTATACGCAGTTGTAGCTGTATTCTAACTGTCGAAGGTAGAAATTTGAACTGATGTATGGATATCCCGCAGAGTTTATCAGATTTGAAGCCAGGGTGGTGTTGTCTTGCTTCGATATCTATATTTCTTCTCGTTGTATTTACTTACTTGTAGCTTCATACTTCTTTAAGTAGAGGGGACAATCAAGGGAAAAATAAAAGTAAGGTAAGAAAACAGACACAAAGTCTTAATCGCTCTGTCCTGCTTTTCTTTTTTTTCACGTTTGCCCTAAAGCGCCAGTAGGCTTTCTTGAAGGGTGGATGGAGGTACATCAGTAGAGTGACATCAATGGAAGGACACGAACTCGCGATTTGAAGCTGAAAAAGCCAAGTTGATAAAAAATAAGCAAGTGCAGAGATTTAGCATCACTTATGAAACTGATGTCAGACGGAGCGGTCCAAATCCCCAGGCACTTCAGGACAAGGGCATTCATCAAGTTAAAGAAAAGATGGCGACAGCAAGATATGGATATGAAGGAAGGGCTATGGTTAAGAATTATTACTAGGACTGAAATCTTGTAAACTCTGCGGGTTTTTCTTGCGTTAGTTTATTTTTTTGCACTCGACTGCCTCTGCTGTATGTAATAAAACAACAATTAGGTAAATCTCTCTCTCTCTCTCTCTCTCTCTCTCTCTCTCTCTCTCTCTCTCTCTCTCTCTCTCTCTCTCTCTCTCTCTCTCTCTCTCTCTCTCTCTCTCGTTCGGTAAATTGCGAAAAGGTGTCGCAGAAGGTCTAACTATCGAGATGCTTACGGCAAACATGTTGGGAGGCGGTGGCCGAGTGGTCAGCGTGGATGTGGTAATCCCGAGGACCGGGTTCAAATCCCATCGCAAGACGCTGACAATTTTCAACCATCGTCAAGTGGCGGAAGGTTACCTACGTGCTGCCCCAGATCTATAATTTACCTTTACTTCACCGACTCCAGCCAAGAGGAGCACCGGGGCCAGCATGGGCCAAGCAAGTCGTATATCACGGCAATCACTATAAATACCGTCCACTACCCCAAAGGAGAGCGAGCCTACCGGTGCTATGGCCATGTAAAAAAAGAATAAAAGGGCTTCGCAGAGATAGTGTTTGACCGACAGACAGGATATGACCGACAGAACTGAAGAAAACAAAAACACTGCAGTAAGTCATGCCATTAGCTCGCCGCGTTAATAATGAAACGAGTCTTTTTTTTTTATCTTTTGCTGTGTTTACACGTCGAGGCAGATAAAAGATGGAGAAGACTGAGTGCTCGCTAATTAATGCACATCAACCAATACAAAAAAATAGAAAAAATGAATCAAAGAATGGGCCGAGACAAACGACAGCTAAGACACAAATCACAAACACTCAAACCACGCTGCGGAGAATAACAAAAGGAACAAAAAACTGAGGAATTAAAAATAAATACAAGAATAGACAGTGACAAATGACTGCTCGAGCAAAACAAAAAAAAGTCAAATAATGCTTAGGAAAAAAACAAAATAAATAAAACAACTACAAATGATTATAAGAACCATTTCCTGTTTCGTCACGCTACCGATGCTTTCTTTTTTATTATTTTCTTGCGCCGAGAGACCAAGAAGGAGGAAGACAGAAGAGAGAGGGAGGAAGAGAGGGAGGGAAGGAGGATGAGTGGTGCTTGATGGCGGAAGAAAGGGAGAAGAAAAGATGGAAATGGGGAAGAGGGAAAAGATGAGAGGGAGGATGCGAAAGAGGAAGAGAGAAACACAGATGAATGGGTGGAAGAGATGGAGGGAAGAAAGATGAGCGCGATGCTGCAAGAGAGAGAGGGAGTGTGAGTGTACCTTACTGACGTGAAGGAGGGAGATGAATGTAGAGGAGATGGAGAGAAAAGAGACGAGAGGGAGGCTGAATGTAGAAGAGATGGAAAGAAGAGAGACGAGAGGGAGGCTGAATGTAGAAGAGATGGAAAGAAGAGAGACGAGAGGGAGGCTCTGTAACGCTGAGGCTAAGTGAGTGGATGGGTGGAAGGAAATGGGAGAAGATGACTGTAGCGTGGTGGAAGAGATGGAGGGAAGGGAGATGAGAGGGATGCTGGGTAACGGGAGGAGGGAGTGTGTGGATTGGTGGAAGAGAGGGAAGGGAGAAGATATGTGTGGAGGCAAGGAAGAGAGATAAAGATAGTGGGTTAAGGAGTGGGAGAAAATAAGAGGGGTGTTACGTGGTGGTGAGAGGGTTATCTGAGAGGGGTGGTTGAGAGGGATAGGTGAGTGGGAGTTAGTGTGTGGGAGCGAGGGTGAGGGAGTGAGGGAGCGGAGTTAAGCATTTAAATCAACACTCTCCAGAAAGGCGAAGGTTGCGAGGAGACTTGATCGAAGCCTATAAATGGATGAAGGGCTTTAATAAAGGGGATGTCAATAAGATTTTGATAGTAAAAGAGCCAGGTAGGACGCGTGGCAATGGCTTTAAGTTAGACAAATTCAGATTCAACAAAGACATAGGCAAGAATTGGTTCACTAATAGTTTGGTGGACGAATGGAACAGGCTTGGGATCCATTTTGTGGGTGCCAGTACCATAGATACATTCAAGAAGAGGTTAGATAAAGCCATGGATGGCGTGGTAAGGTGGGGTTGAGTGTACAGGAGCTGCCTTGTATAGGCCAACCGACCTCTTGCAGACTCCTTACGTTCTTATGTTCTTATGATCTTATTACTACTACTACTACTACTACTTCTACTACTACTATTACTACGTACTACTACCAATAACAACAACAAAGGCAGCAGCTCCTCCACCGCCATTATTCGCACACTGTTGGTAGGGCAACAACGAGAAGGGCAGGGATGGATGGAGGGAATACAAGAGTTGTGTGTTCGAATACGAATACTTCAAATTCCGACGAATACGAAGACGAATTCGAATACACTGAAATATTTTTTATTCTAATACAAATACGAATACTTCTTGAAAGTATTCATGAATACTTTTTATTGGAAAATACCTTCTTAACGTAACTGCATGGGTACAGCGCTGTTCTAAAGTTATGCAACAGTAACATGAGTTCATGAACAGTGACATGCCTGGTGTCTGGTGACGTATAAGGAACAGCGGCTGCTATTTCTGATAATAAATTTTGGAGTATTCGTCAGATTATTTGCAGAATACGAATACTTTTCCCTTGTATTTGAATACTAATGCGAATACTTTGATTTCCATCAATAATTATTGGAATACGAATATGAATACACAAAGTACCGTATTCGAATGTATTATACTATGAATACCGAGCATGAGTACGTCATCCCTGCCACAACCACCATCACCACTACCACCACCGCGTCCCCGGTGTTTCAACCCTACACAACCACCACAACAACCACCAACGTAACCTCGACCACCACCCTAATATGATCAACCACTACCATCACCGAGTTACCATTGCTTCATCCTTACACTACCACAACCACCACCAGTACCACTTAGCGAGCGCAATCCACTCAGCCATGACCCGCCCGCCGCCACACCCGCCTTCTCGCCCGCACACGCCTTCCAGTCCGTGGGCGCGGCGTGACGGAGGGTAGGACTAATGTGATATACGCGAGATTCGACAATACCATTCGGGAAATGACGGCGGGGTCCCTGAAGCGGCCTCAGTGACGGAGTGAGTAGAGGGAGAAAGAGAGAGGAGGAGAGAAGACGGGAAGATGGGGGAGGGAAAACGGCCTGGAGGGGAAGAGAAGGGACGGGAGGTGGAGGAGGAAGAGGGTGGAGGAAGGGAGTGGCTAGACAAATTGGTGGGTCGGAGGAAAATGAGAGGGAAGGAGGTGGGAAGGGGTTGATGAGAAGATAATATGAGGAGGAGGAACAGGAGGAGGAGGAAATGAGGGAGAGAGAGAGGCAAGAGATTGGTTAAAAGAGGATTGCAGAATGGCGACAATGAAGATGAGGTGGAGGAGGGCGAGGTGGAGGAGGAGGAGTAGGAGGAAGAGGACGAAGGGAGAAATGTGGATAAAATAAAGAGGTGGAAGTGAGGAAAAAAAATGTTAATGTAAAAACGGTTGAAGAACTAACCAAAACAGAAGCAAAGAAAGATGACGAAAATATGAAAAATAAGAGACATGAAGCGTGGCAATGCTGATCTTGCTATCCACAAACCCTTCTTCCAAAAACTTATTCCTGCTATAGCCGTGCTCTTGATTACAGAAACTAGGAGGGAAAAAAGAGGTACTGGAGGGAAGAAGGACGAGAGAGAATGGCAGATAAAAGTAGAGGTAGGAGAGAAAAAAACGGATCTGGGAGGAAGAGAAGAGGGAGAACGCGAGAAAGAGCTGGTGGAAGAAAATAATTAAGAGGAGGAAGAATAACGAGAACAAATAATACGAAGAAAACAAAGAATGCAAGAAGAAAAGAGGGCGGTCAGAGGTGCAACGCGGGGGAGAAAACGTAGACGCCGAGGTGAAGTTTATCTATATCCTACTGATTGAGAAGTTTATCTATATCCTACTGATTGAGAAGTTTATCTATATCCTACTGATTGAGAAGTTTATATATATCCCACTGATTGAGAAGTTTATCTATATCCTACTGATTGAGAAGTTTATATATATCCTACTGATTGAGAAGTTTATATATATCCTACTGATTGAGAAGTTTATATATATCCTACTGATTGAGAAGTTTATATATATCCTGCTGATTGAGAAGTTTGTATATATCCTACTGATTGAGAAGTTTGTATATATCCTACTGATTGAGAAGTTTGTATATATCCTACTGATTGAGAAGTTTATATATATCCTACTGATTGAGAAGTTTGTATATATCCTACTGATTGAGAAGTTTGTATATATCCTACTGATTGAGAAGTTTATATATATCCTACTGATTGAGAAATTTATATATATCCTACTGATTGAGAAGTTTATATATATCCTACTGATTGAGAAATTTATATATATCCTACTGATTGAGAAATTTATATATATCCTACTGATTGAGAAGTTTATATATATCCTACTGATTGAGAAGTTTATATATATCCTACTGATTGAGAAGTTTATATATATCCTACTGATTGAGAAGTTTATCTATATCCTACTGATTGAGAAATTTATATATATCCTACTGATTGAGAAATTTATATATATCCTACTGATTGAGAAGTTTATATATATCCTACTGATTGAGAAGTTTATATATATCCTACTGATTGAGAAGTTTATATATATCCTACTGATTGAGAAGTTTATCTATATCCTACTGATTTCGAACTATCACAAATCAGCGATAAATGCAAATCCTGTTCTGGTTCCCGTCATAACGAAGGGCGGAGAGGAAGGCGTGTAGCAAGGCCAAGGTGACATGTAGCACGCGCGCACCTGAGGACGCGGCGGTAGGAAGCTAATCACAGGTGGGCCGCGGCGGGTGACTACTGACAAACAGGTAAAGAACATAAGCGAGAGTCGAGGTAGACCACATTATAGGATTTTTCTGTGATTATTTAAGAGATATGGACCTTTACTCTCTCTCTCTCTCTCTCTCTCTCTCTCTCTCTCTCTCTCTCTCTCTCTCTCTCTCTCTCTCTCTCTCTCTCTCTCTCTCTCTCTCTCTCTCTCTCTCTCTCTCTCGAAAACCTCATCTCTTCCTCTCGTTCCACTACTCTTCGTTTTTTCTTCTTCTTCCTTCGCCTTCTCATTCTCCTGCTCCTCCATCTCCCTCCTTTATTACCTTTCCTTCTTTACTGTCTACCTCCTTTTCTTACCATGTTCTTGTTATTTCCTCCTCCTCTTCCTCCTCCTGTGTTCCTTGCGAGAGTACAATTGCTAAACAAAATGTAATGTTGAATCTTGTCAGGTTAGGAAATATAAACGCCAGTCTTCGCCGAGTTCATTAGAGGCGGCGGTAAACGGCTCGGGCTTAGTTCAACATTCCTTGCTTCCGTCACCTGTTTGTGCACTCGGGATGAAACAAAAAAATAATAGAAAGATAAGTTTAGACCAGTGGCAGGTTTTGTAGTTTTTTCTTTCCATTTTGAGAGCGATTAGAGAAACTTAAGAGAGTGGATGTGAAGAGACGTCAATGGAATGCATTAAGTAAATAAATAAATAAATAGGTGATACAAAAAAAACATTAGACTGCCTTAAGATTTACAAAAAGCGAACACACGATTATTATTTTTGAGGTGCCTGAATAATTTTTTGAAAACCTACATGTACTTCTCACAACAACAACAACAAAACACAGAAAATAGCGTTACCTAACAGGGCGGCAGATTGAACTCCGTAACCCGAATGGGCTAAACTAGAACAAAGTAGAGACAGTGCCAGCAACAGAATATCTCAAGCATCATCAATCTCGTGACGCACCATTTTCAACAGGATCCAACGCTGCTTTAAGTAGCATCAACTCCTGGGACGCATCGGTCAGCCAAAATAAAGTAGAGTGCGTGGCAGCAACGGGATCTCTCAGGAGTCAGCAATTCCGTAACGCACCATTTTCTAGCAGGAGGCAAAACTGCATTACATAACACCGACTCCTGGGACGTAGATACGAGCCAAAATAAAATCAAGGAGAGAATGCGCCAGCAACAGGATATCTCTGGCGTCCTCTCTCGTGACGCACCATTTTCCAACAGGATCCAAAACTACATTACATAACACCAACTCCTGGTACGCATACACGAGAAACAATACACTAAAGTAGAGGTTATGCCAGCAATGGGATATCTCCGGCGTCTTCTCTCGTGACGCACCATTTTCCAACAGGATCCAAAACTACATTACATAACCGACTCCAGGGACGCAGATATAAGCAAAACTTTTACAATATTTCCTTTTTCTCTTTTCTCTTGACAGCTTTTACTCCTGTTTATATGGGATCGCTATTTCGGGGGGTTGAGGATCGGGGTGTTGAAGCTCTTCCTGACGAACGCGGCGCCACAGGGATTCGAACCGCCTGGCCTTGACCCTTCACTTCCATGACTTGACGCTCTAACGGAGGCTGACCCACCAGACGGCCGCGCCCAGACTTTTGCTATACTTTACCCACTTTTGGAAATTTGCGATTGAGTCCTGTTACATCATCTTGATCTTGAAGGTAATCCTGGTAACCTCGACTATACTAGTTTTTCCTGTAGTTTACAGCTTTTAAATATTTGTGCTTGTCTAATTTGGTACTCTTAATCATGAAAGTAATTCTGGTAATCTAGAGTATACAAACAGAAGGCAGGCAAGAAAAAAGTACTAAGCAAGAACTGTTGAATCAATCCTCCTCCTCCTCCTCCTCTGAAGACTGACAGACGAACAAGGGAAGGAGAAGCACGATTAAGTATGGGCCGTCGCACGAAGAAAGAACTAAGCAAGGAATGTTGAATCAATCCTCCTCCTCCTCCTTCGAAGACTGCCAGACGAACAAGGGAAGGAGAAGCACGATTAAGTGTGGGCCGTCGCACGAAGAAAGAACTAAGCAAGGAATGTTGAATCAATCCTCCTCCTCCTCCTTCGAAGACTGACACACAAACAAGGGAGGGAAAAGTAC
>NW_026111998.1:592500-682500 GCF_024679095.1 Eriocheir sinensis
AGATTGGCAGGGCAGTATGAGTAGAAATGTCTGCGTAATGGGGACTTTAATTATAGGAATATAGACTGGGAAGATCTAGTGGGTGACCTGGAAGCCGAGGACTTTCTTGAAGTTATACAAGATAATTTCCTTAAGCAGGTAGTTACTGAGCCTACCAGAGGAGATAACATATTAGACTTAGTCCTAACCAATAATGGGAACTTGCTACGTGAGTTGGAGGTGGGCGGAGAGTTAGGAAATAGTGATCACAGAACGGTTCGTTTTAGGTTAGACTGGGCGGTAACCCGTGATCCAAACCCAGTGTTAGTGCCAGATTTTAGAAGAGCAAACTACGAGGGGCTTCGAAGATATCTTGAAGGGGTAAACTGGGATAATTTAGGGATTCATGAGGGCCAGAACTGCGGATTGGAGAGCCAGGTGAACCAGGTAGAAATGTCTTACAATAATTTAGTTAGAGTAATAGTAGAGGGGCAAGAACAGCATATACCACAGCGAACACTTAGAAAAGAAAACAATGATCCTAAGTGGATGACTCGTGGACTAAAACACGAGATTGGGTTAAAGAAGGGAATTTATCAGAAAATAAAGAATGGGGAAGCACATCTCAGGGGACGGTACGTCGAACTATCTAGATTAGTTAAGAAAAACACCAGGATAGCGAAAAAGAACTATGAGATCAAAGTAGCAAATGAGGCGAAAAGTAATCCTAAGGGCTTCTTTCAGATGTATAGAACAAAAACACGGGAGAAAATTGGACCGCTGAAATCAAACACAGGGGAGCTAGTAGAAAATTACGAAAATATGAGCACATTGTTGAACGACTACTTCCTTTCAGTATTCACACAGGAGGATCGAACGACTATACCGGAAAGAGTTCAGGTGTACGAGGGCGGGGATGGCGATAAATTGAGGGATATAATCATTACCAGGCAAGTAGTTCAGGATGAGATAGATAAGCTTAAGAAGAACAAGTCGCCAGGTCCTGACGGGATATTTCCGAGGGTATTAAAGGAGCTAGGTGATATAATCAGTGACCCACTAACCGACATCTTTAAGATGTCGGTAAATACTGGCTATGTGCCGAGCCTATGGAAAGTAGCTAATGTGACGCCGATTTTTAAAAAGGGGGACAGGTTAGTTGCTTCAAACTATCGCCCAATTAGCTTAACATCGGTTATAGGGAAGATGCTGGAGTCCATAATAGCCAGGAACATTCGGGAGCATTTAGAAACATAGCTTAATTCACGACTCGCAGCATGGGTTCACAAAAGGTAGGTCATGCCTCACCAATCTCTTGTCCTTCTACAATAAAGTATTTGAGGCGGTTGACAGAGATGAAAATTATGATGTAATCTATCTTGATTTTAGTAAAGCGTTTGACAAAGTTCCTCACCAACGACTGCTGCTTAAATTACAGGCTCACGGAGTAGAGGGTAAAGTTTTGAACTGGGTCAAGGCGTGGCTTAGCAATAGGAAGCAAAGAGTGCAAATCAATGGTAAAAGATCTGACTGGGGATGTGTTACGTGGGGTCCCACAAGGTTCGGTATTAGGTCCACTTTTGTTTATTATTTATATCAATGACTTAGACACAGGAATTAGTAGTGATGTTAGCAAATTTGCAGATGATACCAAGATCGGTAGAGTAATTGAGTCGGATCAGGACGCTAGTATTCTCCAGGGTGAACTCAACAGATTATATGACTGGGCGGATAAATGGCAGATGGAGTTCAATGTAGGGAAGTGCAGTATTCTGAGTGTAGGTAGGAACAAACCCTCACATAACTATTGCTTAAATGACACTCTCATAAATAGGTCTGGGTGCTAGAGGGATTTAGGGTCTTAGTGAGCTCTGATCTCCGTCCAAGGGCACAATGCATTCAAGCTAGAAATCGAGCTAATAGGGTACTGGGATTTATTTCAAGGAGCGTAAGCAACAGAAGCCCCGAAGTCTTCCTCAAACTATATTTAGCATTAGTTAGACCTCATCTTGACTATGCGGTTCAGTTCTGGTCACCCTACTATAGAATGGATATCAAAATGTTAGAATCGGTGCAGAGGAGGATGACTAAGATGATTCAGGGGTTGAGAAACTTGCCATACGAGGAAAGACTCAAACAGTTAAACTTGCAGTCTCTAGAAAGGCGAAGGGTGCGTGGAGACATGATCGAGGTTTATAAATGGATGAAGGGCTTTAATAAGGGAGACATTCATAAGGTTTTGTTGGTAAGAGAACCGGGTAGGACACGAAGTAACGGGTTTAAACTGGATAAATTCAGATTCAACAGGGACATAGGCAAAAATTGGTTTACTAATAGGGTGGTGGATGAGTGGAATAGGCTTAGCAGTCATGTGGTGAGTGCCAATACAATTGTCACATTCAAAAATAGACTAGATAAATTCATGGACAGCGATATTAGGTGGGGTTAGATACACGGGAGCTTAGGGTCAAAGGAGCTGCCTCGTACAGGCCTACCGGCCTCTTGCAGACTCCTGCGTTCTTATGTTCTTATGTTCTTATGACTGAGAACCGCCACCCGACACAGCTCACGGCACAGGCAGGCAGGACATTAAGGCGCGTCCACACCAGGAATCTTTGTATGACAACAGTGTATCCCAGACGTTTCCCTAGTGGCTCGGGAAGCAGTTGAGAAACAACTTGGATACATTCAGGAAATAATTGAGAAACATTGAGAGAATGTACGTAATAATAATAATAATAATAAACGGTTTATTAAATGATAGCAGCTGTAAAGCTGAAAATATACACGTAACAAATACACTTTTGAAATATAATAGAAAACTTATTTCCTCTCTTGCTAAATCAGTGTCTTCGAGGTTATGCATTTGTATCGTTTTCACCAGTTCTATTCCCCCTCACACATGCTGTCCACATACAAGGGTCTTTTCTGTCCTCATATGGAGTATGACAGAAGTCTTAGACAAATGGTGGAAAATTCTGTAGGATCAAGGTCATGGGCACGAGAGGAAGTGACATCTTGGCATACATAGATGCAGCATCCAGCTTGGATTGAAAGCTAGGATGAAGATAGCAAGAGACATACATCACGGCAGCCACTAATACATAGGAATACATAGGAGGAACAGACACCAGAAGACCTATCGGTCTATGGCGAGGGTGTCTGTTTACTACCGCTACTACTAGTAATCTACGTGTGGTAGGACAGGACAGAAAAGATGAAGGGTCCTCCCCACCCACCTCTCCCTCCGGCAACGTGCCGGCAGGAAATATTTAGAAGAGAACACCATGTACCTTTAAGGAGGAATGGGACATGGAAATTTTACAGTAAAGAGAGAAATAAGAGGAAATTACTACCCTTAACTTACACTACTGGTAACCTAAGCTGTGGGGGAAAATTACTTCATTACATAAAAACATAAGAACACAGAAACACAAGGAGAATGGAAGAGGACGAGTGGCCTGCACAGGGCAGCCTCAGGATCCCCCCTAATACTCACGATGGGTGAGGTGTAGTTTCAGGGGCACAGGTGGAGGCTTGATCCTCGTTTTACCGGCGGTACTAGGCACGGCACAAGTAACCTGTCACCTTACTGCACCCACACCTCACTCCACATGTCATGCGGACATTAACTATTGCTTTACTCTATTGTTAACTTACGCTACTTGCAATCTAGGTTGTTGGGGAGAATAATATGAATTTAGGTTGACGTCTTGCTGCAATCTGTCTGAAAACATGCCAAGAAGGGTCAGTATAATCTTATATCCCTGAAGTACTTATCCAATGAAGACTTGAAGCTATTGATACTCTGTGCGCTAACTACTGATGGTGGGAGTCTATTCCAGAGATCGACGACTCTATTATTGAAAAAACTTTTGCGCACCAATGTGTTACATCGATTTCCCTTTAACTTCATACCGTTGCTGCGTGTTATTGTGTTGGTGTCTCTCTGAAATAGATTATCTGGGTTAATGTTGTCGAATCCATTAAGGATTTTGAACACTTCAATTAAGTCCCCTCTTATCCTTCGCTTTTTTTAGGGAAAACATATCTAAACGCTTTAAACGCTCGTCATATGGCAAGTTTCGGAGCGCTGGAATTTGTTTGGTTGCTCGTCGCTGTATCCTTTCTAGCAAAACTTGATCTTTGATATAGTTCGGTGACCAGAACTGAACGGCGTATTCTAGGTGTGGTCTTACAAATGCTAAATATAATCTCTTCATAAGTTCGGGTGATTTATAATCAAAGTTTCTTGATATTAATCCTAACATCATATTGGCTTTTTTACTCCCAGCAGAATATTGATCACTCATTTTAAGAGTGTTACTGATAATGACACCAAGATCTTTTCCTTGTTTTACCTCGCTGAGCTCATGTCCTTGAATCTGATATTTAAAGTTATGATTTTTTCACCTATGTGCATTACGTTACATTTATCTGCGTTAAAACTCATTTGCCATTTTTCGCTCCAGTCGGCAAGTCTTATTAAGTCTGATTGAATCTTTTTGCAACTTTCATTGTTCATTACCGTACCTCCTAATTTCGTGTCGTCGGCGAATTTGGCTACTTTTGATTGAATATCAGTTTCTAAGTCGTTCACGTAGATTATGAATAGTGTTGGCCCCAGGACCGAACCTTGGGGCACGCCACTGGTGACGGGTTGCCAATCCGATGCTTCACCATTAAGAACTACACGCTGTTCTCTGTCAGTGAGCCAGTCATGAATCCACGCACATAGATGGTCGTTAATACCGTGGGAACGCAGTTTAGAAATAAGTCTAACGTGAGGAACTTTATCAAACGCTTTCTGAAAATGTAGGTAAATTACGTCATATGGGCTTCGGGCGTCCCAACATGTATAAACATCGTTGAAAAAAGTTAATAGGTTGGTAAGGCAAGACCGATTACTACGAAATCCGCGCTGACTATCAGTTATCAAATCATATGATTCAAGGAAAGTGATCATTTTATCCCTGATCATTTTTTCGAAGAGTTTAATTAGGACAGACGTAAGGCTGATCGGACGATAATTACTGGCTTGTTTTTTTATCTCCTTTTTTAAAGATTGGGGTAATATTGGCTTTTTTCAACTCGAGAGGCACACTGGCCTGTGCTAATGACTTGTTGAATATTAATGTTATGAGTAATTCTAGTTGTTGACTACATTCTCTCAACACGCGAGGATATAAATTGTCGGGGCCCGGAGATTTATTTGGATCTATTTTCTGCAGATACGCACGCACTTCGCTGATATCAATTTCGGTCAATGCAAGCTTATGTTCTTCAGGGCCTTGAAAAATTTTCTTCGGGGCTGGAATCGATGTCGTGTTCTCTTTTGTAAATACGCTACTAAAGGTTGAATTTAGGACCGACGCCATGCCTTTATCATCACTAATCGTATTGCCACTTAATTGTTGTGGGCCGATATTATTTTTAAGTTTTTTTGTTATGTAACTGAAAAATAACCTGGGATTTTTCTTGGGATCAAGTGATATTTTCATCTCATTTTCGCGTTTTTGTTTTCTGATTTTCCTTTCGCACTTTCTCTTGACATTGATGTAATTAGTATGATCCTGTGAATTATGTGACAACTTATATTTCTTATACAGTTTTCTTTTTTCGGCGATGATTTTTTGTAGGTAATTATTCATCCACAACGGTTTTTGATTGTCAGTCCTTCGTGGCTTGAGTGGGATGAATTTATTTACACTCGCTGTGATTTGTGCAGTAAAACGATTATACATTTCTTGAACGCTGACATTGTTGAGCAAATGATTCCAATTTGCTGAAGCCAATTCTCTTTTTAGGTCCATAAAATTTGCTTTACTATAATTAGGTATTAAGAGTGAGTTTGCTCGTGCTTTTGTTTCAATATTTAAAACGCATCTGATTATGTTGTGGTCACTGGTTGCAAATGGCTCGCCTACCTCACACGCGGTTATGAGGTGGCTGTCGGTCGTGAAGACTAAATCCAGAATGTTATTTCCTCGCGTCGGCGCGGTAACTGTTTGATAAAGAAATGTATCTTCCGCAAAATTTAATAATCTAGTTCCTTCCCTGTCGGCAGATAGTGCAGACCAGTTAACAGAGGGGTTAATGAAGTATCGTGTACAGGCCCCTTGTTATCTCTCTCTACCCATGAGTATCTTTATGCATTGTCATAATTATTATAATCAGCAGCAGCACCAGCATAGTTATCGTCATTATCACCATCATCGTTGTCGTGACCCCAGATGAGCCTATTTTTCAATCTACTCTTTTTTTTAACATTTTCGAAGATTTTCCTGTGTAGTGATGAGTGCACAGCGACCGTCACACTGCCTGCTGGTGACGAGATCCTTAACAGCGTTGATTTCTTGCCTTGAACGTGTGACTTTATTCAAGTTTATTGTCTCGGTGTTGATTCATCGTTTTCCTGATTCATCTTTCAGGACTTATTATTCAAGGCCATTTTTCTACTACTGAGTTAACACCACTCCATACATACGTAGTACATAAATGTCTGTATATCTTTCTCCTGCATGAAAGGGATCATTTTTTGTTACATCCGTCATGTGCAGTTTTCACTCAGCCGTTAATCTTGCTTTATTCTTCCATTACTGTTCCTGATATTTAGTTTCACCATATTTCTCATTCATAAAACCCTCTACGAGAGAAACGACGACTCGGGCAAGAGACGCTGTTTAGTAGCAGTGACCGCGGGAGGTGTTCGGGCCAGCCTTACCAAACTGTCGTACTCTGAACATTGCATTTATCATTTTTAGGCTCCAAGACTGTCGTAACCACACTGATAACGATAGAAAATTAAAGTTATCCTTAAAACTGTTAAATATTGATGTTTTTTTTTTTTTTTTTTTTTGCTAGAATTATCGGTCAGAATACGACAATGCAATGCGATGAGTACGATAATTTGGCAACGCTGGTCCGGGCGGGGAGCTAGAGAACGGCTGCTTATCTAACTCTTCTGCTGCAGGTGCAAGTTATCGCCGCGACTGTTCTTCGTCGTTGCCATAACTAGTTCCTTTAAGGGTTTAGTGCTACTGTTGACGGTGAGAAAGAGCACCGATTCATCCTGGCGGCGAGGAGCACGCAGAGTGACTTGGGGAGCCGCGAGAATATACTGAGCTACCCTTTGTGCCCGAGACTTTTCAGTCAGTTGTTTTTTTCTATACCGTGTACGTGTGTGTGTGTGTGTGTGTGTGTGTGTGTGTGTGTGTGTGTGTGTTTGATTCACGCACAGTCATCACGTGCTGGGCTCGTGATCACCATGCCCTCCTGTTTTAGGCTTGTAGCTACATATTTATGGATCTGTGAGTACTGCTGGGCCATCACACTCCATCACAGAATTTTACAACTGCGCACTCCACGCACTCCATTCTCCTTCCTTAAGGGGAACATTAACTGAAAAATCCTTCGGCCTAAGCGAGCATTATTACACTTCAGCCTACCGCACTGGCGCCTGGCAGTGCAGAGCCTAGTCAGCACCAGAGGATTTTTTTTGTGTGTGTGTGTGCGTGTGCGTGTGTGTGTGTGTGTGTGTGTGTGTGTGTGTGTGTGTGTGTGTGTGTGTGTGTTACGCTTGCCCAACAAGTATACAAACACGGTAATCGCGCGAAGCCGTCAGATATTTTCGAGGCGTAATGGACGTTCCCTGTTTGTCAGATGGCTAAGCTGAGTCCATCCATTCTGGCTCAGTGCTCACCGGGATCGTCTTACAAAGGAAACACGTGCTCGGCGTGACACACAAATTCGCCTTGGCTGGCAGGGAACAGGAGTGACTAAGCGGTCGGCCATGCACCTCCTAGGGCGTAACGGGGGTAGGATATTTCGGCAACTCAAGTCTATGAAGCCATCACTACAGACAGACGCAGACTTGTTTTTCTTCACTTCTCACACCTCATCACCAGAGCCAAAGATTCTCACTTCTCACACTTCATCACCAGAGCCAAAGATTGTCACTTCTCACTCACTTCTCACACTTCATCACCAGAGCCAAAGATTGTCGCTTCTCACTCACTTCTCACACCTCATCACCAGAGCCAAAGATTCTCACTTCTCACTCACTTCTCACACCTCATCACCAGAGCCAAAGATTGTCGCTTCTCACTCACTTCTCACACTTCATCACCAGAGCCAAAGATTGTCACTTCTCACTCACTTCTCACACCTCATCACCAGAGCCAAAGATTGTCACTTCTCACTCACTTCTCACACCTCATCACCAGAGCCAAAGATTGTCACTTCTCACTCACTTCTCACACCTCATCGCCAGAGCCAAAGAACAGGAGAGTTTAGCCAATTTCATCTCACAAGCGCCATGTTTTTACCAATAGAGCCGCGCGAAATACTAACGGAAGCTGCCATAGTAGAGTGTTTCTGGTGTTCTGGGTACTTCTTCGAGACCCTGACGATACCTTGAGCACAAAAAAAAAAAAAACTACTGTACTGTTTGGGGAGGCGGTGGCTGAATGGATAGCGTGACGGCACCGCGTTCAGGAGGACGCGAGTTCAATCCCCGCCCGGTGCCACCATGCTGGGATTTTTCAGCCGCCGCCGAGTGGCTTAAAACTACCCATATGCTGTCCAGAAGACCAACTATCAACCCGGACTCTAGATTCTAGGATGAGCTCCGGGAGGGCAGCATGAGCCAATACAAGATGGTGCCACTATAAACACTCGCCTGCGCCAGAACGGGCTGGGCCGACCATCAGGCCCCACCGGGATGAAGCCTTGGGCCGACCATCAGGATCCACCGGGAAGAAGCCTACCGGCGCAATAGGCCACGACGTAACGAAAAAAAAAAAAAAATCAGTTTGAAATTCGCCCGGCTCTTTTGGCAACAACATGGCGCCGGTGATGAAGTTGACCAGACTCTCCTATTTTATTGTTCTTTTCACCATCATGCCCGCTCTCACCACCAACGCCATCATCACCGTCGGCACTGTTTTTATTACCGTCGTTAAATTCAATGTCTCTCAATTAACTGTGTCATTAAGGGGTCTTGGTACTATTATTGGTACTATTGTTGGTAGTATTTTGTACTATTATTGTTCACGATCACTGTAATAAACACCACCAGGGCCACCACCACCACCACCACTACCTTCATTACCACTATTATTGTTCACGATCACTGTAATAAACACCACCAGAACCACCACCACCACCACCACCACTACCTTCATTACCACTATTATTGTTCACGATCACTGTAATAAACACCACCACCACCACCACCACCACCACTACCACTACCTTCATTACCACTATTATTGTTCACGATCACTGTAATAAACACCACCAGAACCACCACCACCACCACCACTACCTTCATTACCACTATTATTGTTCACGATCACTGTAATAAACACCACCACCACCACCACCACCACCACCACTACCTTCATTACCACTATTATTGTTCACGATCACTGTAATAAACACCACCACCACCACCACCACCACTACCTTCATTACCACTATTATTGTTCACGATCACTGTAATAAACACCACCAGGACCACCACCACCACCACCACCACCACCACCACTACCTTCATTACCACTATTATTGTTCACGATCACTGTAATAAACACCACCACCACCACCACTACCTTCATTACCACTATTATTGTTCACGATCACTGTAATAAACACCACCAGAACCACCACCACCACCACCACTACCTTCATTACCACTATTATTGTTCACGATCACTGTAATAAACACCACCAGAACCACCACCACCACCACCACCACCACCACTACCTTCATTACCACTATTATTGTTCACGATCACTGTAATAAACACCACCAGAACCACCACCACCACCACCACTACCTTCATTACCACTATTATTGTTCACGATCACTGTAATAAACACCACCAGAACCACCACCACCACCACCACCACTACCTTCATTACCACTATTATTGTTCACGATCACTGTAATAAACACCACCACCACCACCACTACCTTCATTACCACTATTATTGTTCACGATCACTGTAATAAACACCACCACCACCACCACCACCACCACCACCACTACCTTCATTACCACTATTATTGTTCACGATCACTGTAATAAACACCACCAGAACCACCACCACCACCACCACTACCTTCATTACCACTATTATTGTTCACGATCACTGTAATAAACACCACCACCACCACCACCACCACCACCACCACTACCTTCATTACCACTATTATTGTTCACGATCACTGTAATAAACACCACCACCACCACCACCACCACCACCACCACTACCTTCATTACCACTATTATTGTTCACGATCACTGTAATAAACACCACCAGGGCCACCACCACCACCACCACTACCTTCATTACCACTATTATTGTTCACGATCACTGTAATAAACACCACCACCACCACCACCACCACCACCACCACTACCTTCATTACCACTATTATTGTTCACGATCACTGTAATAAACACCACCAGAACCACCACCACCACCACCACTACCTTCATTACCACTATTATTGTTCACGATCACTGTAATAAACACCACCACCACCACCACCACCACCACTACCTTCATTACCACTATTATTGTTCACGATCACTGTAATAAACACCACCAGAACCACCACCACCACCACCACTACCTTCATTACCACTATTATTGTTCACGATCACTGTAATAAACACCACCAGAACCACCACCACCACCACCACCACTACCTTCATTACCACTATTATTGTTCACGATCACTGTAATAAACACCACCACCACCACCACCACCACCACCACTACCTTCATTACCACTATTATTGTTCACGATCACTGTAATAAACACCACCACCACCACCACCACCACCACTACCACCACCACCACTACCTTCATTACCACTATTATTGTTCACGATCACTGTAATAAACACCACCACCACCACCACTACCACCACCGCCACTACCTTCATTACCACTATTATTGTTCACGATCACTGTAATAAACACCACCAGGGCCACCATAACTACCACCTCGATTACCACCACCATCACCACGACCATCACGGCCACTAATAACTAAACCCTCATTACCGGCACCTCCTTTTTTTTCCTTACGTTTACTACACTACACACAAGACACTTAACACCTCCTCGCTTCACACCATCACCACAATTACACTTTACAACCACCATCACTTGACTCTCCTGGCCTCGTTTTTTTTTTTCGGGGCAGCATATAGAGGCATTTTTATTTATATATTGTTTGTCTTTACCCCTTGAGCTGCCTCCCTTGCTGTAAACAAAACAACAACAAAAACAACATTATTCACAACAGCCGCCATCCCCATCACCACAACAATCAAAACAACCACCATTATCCAGGCCTACCACCACCACCACCACCATAGCCACCACCACTACTAGCAACACCAACACCATCGTCCTTATGCCTCCTAAGACGAATTCAAGTTACGTATCGTGTCTACATTAAGAAGAAGGGAACGCTATCTCGACCTTGTGTGATTAATGGCGGCTCGTGTTCCTGTCAGAGTTTTGTTTTTATAGAGATGTTGCGATTTGCTAAGCTAATGGTTGTGTCGTGACGCTTAGTCAAGAAAAAAATCCCTTCTCGCTTCTCCTGCTGTCTCCTAACCTTCGCTCAGCGGGGGGATGGGTCTGTACAATTCCCTTCTGATTATATAAGATGTGTCGGCGTCCTTCGTTCCGTGGTGTAGTGTGGTTAACCAGCATACGTTTCTGTCTCTCTCCAATATCCAATCGTCCACCGCGCGGTTTTTAGGTGGGTCAAAACAGCTTCCATCCTGATTAGCACGTTCATAAATCAGCCTCCTCCCTGCCCATGTTTCGTAGCGTTAAAGAGAAGGGCGATGAGTAAGATGACTTCCACGAGATGATATCACACACGGAATTTATCATGTGTCTGTGTTAATTACCAGGATGCGTCGTAGCCTCTTTCGACACTCATTGGAATGTGGAAGAGGCAAATAAAAGAGAGAAGAAAAAATTCTCAGCGTGCCATAGCGAAATAGCAGCAATGTGTTAGGCCACGCACTCCTCGGAGGAATGGCGCACAGTTAACCCCGCTGACCAGACACTTCCAGGATAATAAAGATGTCCAAGTCCACTCTTAGCCTCATTATTATTACAGGAGGCGAGGCAGGTAGAGAGGGAGGAGTGAGGACGCTATAAGATACCTGTTCATCAGCCCCCAGACACCTCAAACGCCGGGAGAGTGATAATGAAGATGAAAGTGATGAAAGAGGAGAAAAAGGACCAGAGAAATGAACAAGAAAAATGGAGGGCCAGAGTGGTAGGGTAATAAACATCTTAAAATACAACAAGCACACAAATGAAAAATGAGTGTGATTAGTTTTCTTCCTTTTTTTCTTCCAGTTTTTCATCCTTTTCTTCCCTTTTCTTCTCCTCCAGTTCCTTCTTTACTTCCTCTTTGTCATTTTATTAATTTTCCTGACCCTTTTCCTCCTTTTTTCCCCTTTTTTTCTTCACTCTTCCTCTGTCTCCTTTTCTTCCAATTCCTCACCCCTTTCCTTCTCTTTCTCCTCTTCTTTTTCTTTACCTCCATCCTCCTCTTTCTGTACCCCATTTTCCTCCTCTTCCTCTTCCTCCTCCTTCTCCTCCTCTTCATCTTCCTCCTCCTTCTCCTCCTCTTCATCTTCCTCCTCCTCCTCCTCCTCCCTTCTGGATATGTAAAGGGAACAATGAGGAGAAGACGAAGCAGATTCCCTTTGTCTAACTGTCATCCTCCTCCTCCTCCTTCTCCTCCTCCCAATGATGAAGGTGGTGGAGGTGGGGAGGAATGGAGAGAGAGGAAGAGAGAGAGAGAGAGAGAGAGAGAGAGAGAGAGAGAGAGAGAGAGAGAGAGAGAGAGAGAGAGAGAGAGAGAGAGAGAGAGAGAGAGAGAGAGAGAGAGAGAGTAGACGTGGCATTGTTGTGATTGTTAATGATGATGGTGGTGGTGGGGGTGGAATGAATGGAGGGAATAGAGGACAAGGGAGGATAAGAAGGAGAATAAAAGGGAGAATAGAGAATAGAAGGGAGAATAGAAGGGCGAATATAAGGGAAAATAAAAGGAGAATGCAAGGGAGGGAGACGAAGAAGAGAAGGGAGAATAAACGAAGAAAAAGGGGTTACAATGCGAGTACAAGAAATAATACAAAGGGAGAAGACAAGGTAGGGAATACGAAGGGAGAATACAAAGAATACAAGGGAGAGAATACAAGGGAGAGAGAAATACAAGCGAGAGAGAAATACAATGTCACAAGCCATCTTCTAAACATTCCCATTTCTCCTCTTATTGCCACCCTAAGCAAATATGACTACTACTACTACTACTACTACTACTACTACTACTACTACTGTTACTACGACTGCCCCAGCTTTCTCTCATCTGCGGTTTGCTCGAGGGTGAAGTGGCTGGAGGGAAATTAACTGCAGAGCGTCAGGGTCGAGAGAGAGAGAGAGAGAGAAGTGCGGCGGAGTGGAAAAACTTAGGCGGCTTTTCCGATACCCTACGCCCCAGTCCACCCAGCAGTGAATGGGTACCAGGTATTAGTCCCGTCTACTAGGGTCTTTTCCCTTCTATAATTCCTTCCCCCTCCTGTCTCTCTCCGGCATATGACATGTGCACAGATGTTGCGCCGACTAAAAGAAACTTTCCAACGTTTCATCTCTGTACCGCGCAGCAACACCCATAACATGCAAACAAGGGTATGTGCTCCGGGGAAGGGGGGGGGGGGGGGGTCAGCATCTCGCAGCCTCTCTAACCTGTAACTCACTCACGTACGAGAGCTGATAGCATCGAAGTGAGTATAAAATCATAATGCCTCTGATATACTTGTACCTACATTGTGTATCAGCCTACGGCGTGGCATCATGAGGGAGTGACGAGCGAGGGGTGGAGCGACTCGCTGCTTCACGCGTTCGAACTGTTCATTGCGAAACATTCAGACGGTGAACACTGAGGGTCACCGTTGCCAGATTGCTGTACTTAGAGCATCGTGCTTACTGATTTTTGACACTTGACGATCCCCAAAAGACATCAGGAATTAACGATTGTAACGATAACTATAAATGAGTCTCGTTATTTGGGTGTAGGGGACAGTTTTTGGAACGGAAGTCGGTATAAAGAAGAGGCTGAGTAAGGCAATCTGGCAACGCTGCTGAGGGCTCCCTAGCGTCAGAAAGAGAATGTCAGGAATTGTTTCTAGCAAATTCTTGAACTGGATATGAAAGCAGTATTGTAGGAAAATAAAAATACACCAGCAATACCTGTGTGGCAAGCAATTCCCGGGCGTGGCGTGTCAAAAATTACATCTCGACAACGCTGACGGCTGACCACTGTGGGAAAACGGCGGAGAATCTGTGACGTAGAGAGATCCTCGTGCATCTCAGGGCGGCGCGCGTCGGCCAAGCGGCGGGATGTGTATGTGACCTTGTGCGCGTGTGTGCCCGGCGGCGGTGGCGAGGCGTGTATTATGAGGTGATTGTGTGTGCCCGGCGGCGGTGGCGAGGCGTGTATTATGAGGCGATTGTGTGTGCCCGGCGGCGGTGGCGAGGCGTGTATTATGAGGCGATTGTGTGCCCGGCGGCGGTGGCGAGGCGTGTATTATGAGGCGATTGTGTGTGCCCGGCGGCGGTGGCGAGGCGTGTATTATGAGGTGATTGTGTGTGCCCGGCGGCGGTGGCGAGGCGTGTATTATGAGGCGATTGTGTGTGCCCGGCGGCGGTGGCGAGGCGTGTATTATGAGGTGATTGTGTGTGCCCGGCGGCGGTGGCGAGGCGTGTATTTCGAGGTGATTGTGTGTGCCCGGCGGCGTTGCGTGTATCGTGTTGCGGTCATTGAGAGGGTGGAGGAGGCCCCGTCACTACGATGAAGGTGAGTGCCAGTGCCGGGGAGTCATGCTGTGGTGTTCTTGAGAGTTGGAACGCGGCAAAAGGCTCATTTTATACAATACTGATAGTGGAAACCGGCGGGGGAGTGCATGTGCCCTACTTTTATTTTTATTTTTTTACAACAAAGGAGACAGCCCCCTCCCTCCCCCGTGCCCTCCCTAGCCCCCCCTCGTGTCCTGTGACCATAGTTCCTTTAAATGCTGATGTTGCAAGTTAACCACCGCGGTAGTGCATGAAAGGTGAAACGTTGAGTAATATGGTGCAAGGAGGTTCCGCTGCGGTGATTGGTTAGCCGGCAACCCGTGACGTCATCAGTATACCCGGTGATGTTGCTGTCGTTCTGCGCGCGCGTGGACTGGGCGGTGTGTGTGTGTGTGTGTGTGTGATATCACCCTTAAATACTGCTACGGAATTAGTGAGCATAGGGACCGTGGATGGTGGGAGGGAGCGAGTAATGAAGAGATAGTCGTCTTGCCTAAGGCGGTGGGGTGGCCAGGAAGGAGTGAGGGAGGGAGGGAAGGAGAGGAGGGGAAGGGATAGGGCTGATAGGTAAGGGAGGAGGGAGGCGGGGTGGGGTGGAGCGGGAAGGAAGGGAGGAGGGTGGTAGAGAGGAATGGAGGAGGCAGAGACGGAAGGGGTAACGCAAGGCTTTGTATGTCTTTGAATTTTTTATATTTACTTGTATTTTCCTTCCCCTTCATTGACGCGTGGTTGCTGACGCTGCCTAATATGTTATCATTCTTCTTCCTTCCATTGAAATATTACGCTAATTTGATAAGGAAAAAAAAAATGATTCTCTCTCTCTCTCTCTCTCTCTCTCTCTCTCTCTCTCTCTCTCTCTCTCTCGGTCCTTCCCTCCATTGAAATATACGCTAGCTTGATACGGTAAAAAAAAACCGATTCTCTCTCTCTCTCTCTCTCTCTCTCTCTCTCTCGGCAAGTGAAAATGTTAGGAATTAGTGGATCAAATTAACTGTTCAAATCCTTCTCCCCAGTATTCTCCCCCACCTCCCCTCTCTTCTCCACCTGCCTGTTTCCCTCCTTCCCCGGACTCGTATCTCCTCCTCCCCTACCCATCACAACCCACCCACGGCCCCTTCCCCCCCCCCCCCAACCAACACCCCCCCCCCACCCCCCCCACCACCCCCACAATACCCCACTTACACTCATCCTCCTGCCCAAAACCTCCTCCCTCCCATCACCCTCTCCTTCCCTTGTTTGCCTGCTCTTATTGTCTCCCCGTCTCCCTGGTTTGTTTCACGGCTCTCTGGGTCATATTCATAAACATTTCGCCTCCCAAGCACACTTATTTGACAAGGCCGCTCGTAGGAGTTTGGGGCATTTCCAGGGGTAGTTTTATGACCCTGGTGGTAGTCTGACCCTTCTTCTGTACCATGAACCTAAAAAAACACCCATTAGAACCCGATTGATCTTTTTCAAACGGCGGCGTGGGGTGTGAGGAAGGGCATGTTGAAGTGATTGATTAAAATAAGTCCGTCTTTCTTCGTTTTCCTTAAGTCCCTGTTTCTACGTTCTCTAGTTTGGCTCCAAGCAGTGTCACGCATAAACCACGCCTCTGCCGTGTCTCCTCCTACAAACCTGCGTATGACTTGACTTGGTGTATATAGACTTAGTTAGTTAGTGCCAAAAGTAGTCAGCGTAAAACGAGCAACGGGTTTAAAGATCGCGTTGGCCGTCACTTCAAGGCAACAGGAGGAATTAATTAAACATTCTCGCACGTACGTTAAGTGGATGTTTAAATCTTTTCTGCAAGGTATTGAAGCCCCTGACGACTAAGTTAATTAAATCACTCAAGCAGGCAGCCTCGTTATGCGCCATCAGTCCTTCCATTGCCGGGTCTTCCGTGTTTCCTCCTCCTCCTCCTCCTCCTTTAGCCGAGACAAGGTCAAGAGCACCATGTCAGTTTAGTCTATAAAAGGATGATTAGGCCGGGAATGGAATGTCAGAGAGAGAGAGAGAGAGAGAGAGAGAGAGAGAGAGAGAGAGAGAGAGAGAGAGAGAGAGAGAGAGAGAGAGAGAGAGAGGAATTCATCGAGTATGTGAGTTTGGTAGTCGTGAAAGGGGTGGATATACTTGTTTTAGAATAATTATATGGATGTTAGACTGTTACTGAGATGATTAAGATAAAATAGAGACAACGAGGAGAGGGGAGGAGGAGGAGAGAGCAGGAGGAGAAGAAAAAGAAGAAGAAGAAGAAGAAAAAGAAAAGAAAAGAAGATAAGAAAGGAAAAATGGCCAATGAAAGAAGGAAGAGTTGCAATGGAGAGAGATCACAAGACGAAGAGAGAGAGAGAGAGAGAGAGAGAGAGAGAGAGAGAGAGAGAGAGAGAGAGAGAGAGAGAGAGAGAGAGAGAGAGAGAGAGAGAGAGAGAGAGAGAGAGAGAGAGAGAGAGAGAGAGAGAGAGATAGAGAGAGAGAGAGAGAGAGAGTGGAAGGGGAGGAGAGAGAGAGAGGAGAGAGAGAGAGAGAGAGAGAGAGAGAGAGAGAGAGAGAGAGAGAGAGAGAGAGAGAGAGAGAGAGAGAGAGAGAGAGAGAGAGAGAGAGAGAGAGAGAGAGAGAGAGAGAGAGAGAGAGAGAGAGAGAGAGAGAGAGAGAGAGAGAGAGAGAGAGAGAGAGAGAGAGAGAGAGAGAGAGAGAGAGAAATAATAAAAGACGGAAGACGGACCAGAGAATATGAAATAGGGAAGCGGGGTTAGACTTATGAAATAGGGAGAGGAGGTCAGAGGCAGGAGGAAGAGGAGGAGGGAGAGGAGGGAGAAGAAGAAATAGAGGAGGAAGAGAAGAATGTTGGAAATCAAGGAAACAGAGAAAGTGGACGAAATATAGAGGAAAGAAACTGCGAAAAGGGACAAAATGAATAAGGAATTGGAGAGAAGTGAAAGGAGGAGAAAAAAGGAGAGGAGATGAGAAGGAGGAGAGAGAGAAGGGGAGTGAGTGGGAGAAGGAAAGGCAAAGGAAATGAAAAGAGAGGCCAGAAAAGAGACTGAGGAAGGAGAGGGTGGTAAGGAAGAAGGGAGAGGGGGAGGGAACAGGGTGACAGAGGGAGAAGGGGAAGGAAGGGGGAGGGGAATGGAAGCGGAGGGGAAGGAAGGGAAGCCGAAGAGGATGAAACAGTGATGAAACGTCAACGGGAATGAAACGCGACTCGCTCAGGTTCGGGTCCCTGATATTTCTCTTTCAGAAAAATGTTAACCTTCTCACTTCTCCCTTTGCTCTCCTTCCCTCACCCTTCCATTTCCCTCTCCTCCTCCTCCTCCTCCTCTTCTCCTCTTCCTTCTCCTCCTCCTCCTCCTTTTCCCCCTTTTCTTCTTCTTCTTCCTTCTACGAACAAATGCATTCTCTCAGTCATCTATCTTTGTGGAAATTTAGCCGACATTGCAAAGTTGAAGGAAATGGCTGCGTAAAGATGTGTGCAATGAGAGAGAGAGAGAGAGAGAGAGAGAGAGAGAGAGAGAGAGAGAGAGAGAGAGAGAGAGAGCGGAAGCCAGAAGAAATTATTTATGTGGCCGTAAAGAAGAGACACAAATATGCTGGAAGAAAGAATTTGCAAAGGCGAAAGAAGGTAAATGTTTGGAAGATTCCAGTCCAAACACACATACACACACACACACACACACACACACACACACACACACACACACACACACACACACACAGATAGAGGGAGAAAGATCTTTGTTAATATAAATATTTCTCATTTAATATTTAGTTTCCTATTACAAGACGGATTCTATTAGTGACTGACGGTGTTTAGAGTTGTTACTGGAGGCGTTTGATGTTTTTATCCTATTTGAAATCAGTAAAAAAGAGAAAAAGGGAAATAATGTAAATCCAGGCATTATCTATAACTGTAGAGGGACAGAAAAAGAGCTTCATGGATTAAGCGACAGAGTGATTAAAGATATTCAAATGTCAATTAAGACTAAAAGTAGACTTGTACAGGTCGTATTATGCACAGAAGTGAAAACAGACGAACCAAAGTGTGAACCCAGGAATGGCAGGAGGATTCAGGGCAGACAGAGAACCAGGAGAAGAAACTAAATTAGGTCATTTGCCGGAGGAGAATGGAACACTATCATTAGACTAAGAGCTGCAGGACGCTGGTAGAGGCTTGTGCCGCCCTGGACCTGTAGTGGCTGAAAATGAGCCAATTTCACAGTCCAACACAGCGTCTTCGTAACAGCCCGAACCAAACTATAGAATCCCATACAATCGAAAATGGTGAGGTCCTCGATGCCACGCTAAATACACAAGACTTTTCCTGTATAGTTTCATCAAATTTGTGAACTTAAATACAAACACTAGACACTATACAAGGAAATTTCGATGGCTCTGGTATTGGTTTGGGAGCTTACTAACCCATCATGGGGAACTGTGAAACTGGCCCAATGAGACGTTGCTGATAATAGTGACAATGTGAGACACAATAAATATTCGAGTCTTTTTGAATGAAGGGAGGGAGAGGAAGAGGAGGAAGAAGAAGAGGAGGAGGAGGAGGAGAGGGTTAGTGAATGAAGGGGGGGAGAGGTTAAAGTTGTGCAGTAGCGGTTAATAATTAGTCTGATGGGGTAATCACTTAAATTATGCAAAAATATGATAATCCGAGTCACTGCGAGATCATTACAGAACAGATCCCGGCTTTGCTTTCCCTTTTAATCCGTCACTGACATTATTCTCGTCCGTTCATTACCTTCTCTGTAGTCTTAATCTCTTCCTAGGGCTCGCTATGAAGCGCCCGATGATGAAAAGGAAAAAAAAAAACATATTCACGTTGATGTCACGAAGACGCTTTGAGGAGCTATCCGTTTTGTGTCCTCGGAGCGGCGCGTCGCTGGGCGGGAATGTTTTCTTTAATGCTTCTTTTGATGTCGTTTTTGTGTCATTTTGTTACTGAGAAACCTGCGCGGGGTTGAAGGATTTTTTTCACTTTTGACATTTGTTGCTTAAAAGTGGCAATCATTTCAGTATTTAGTGTATTTCTGCGTCATTCATCGTATCATTTTCATTTTACTTTATTTTTTGTTTATTTAGCATCGTTTATTTCACTATCATTTATCTTATTGGTTTATTTAGCATTGTTTATTTCACTATCAATAGCATTACCTACTTTTATTTATCGAAGCTTTTACTTAACGACATCAACCTTTGTGATTATTGTAAATGATGTCATACGTGCATTTATTATTAGATCGTAGCTTCAAAGCGAGTCAGACTTTGTGGCTAATCAGTTAATTGGTTTTGTTTTCCTCCAGACCGCTGCCTCTTTACCTGCCTTTGTCATCATTGAATTCCTCTTGTCATGATTGTAGACGTATATCCTGTATATTTTAGGTGATCCCCGCTTATTTGTTTCCATTACTTAATGTGTTTAAGACTGATCTATTTTTGCGACCTTAACACAAGGGCTTTTCAACCTTAAGACCTTGACCTTTCCTTGGTTATACTTGTGTTTTTTTTTTTTTTTTTTTTTTTTTTCTTCTTTCATCAAGTTATGTGTTAGTGTTGTCCTTTCCTTGGTGTTACTTGTTTTTGTATTTATTTTCGACCTTGATTAAGACAACGCAAGAGAGCTTTTTTTTTATGATCTTAAGACAAGAGAATGATTATTTTTTGCGACCTTAAGACAACGCAAAAGCTTTTATGCGACCTTAGGACAACACAAGAAAGCTTTTATTTCGACCTTAAACTACAGAGGAGAGCTTTTTTTTTTATATTTATATATATATATATATATATATATATATATATATATATATATATATATATATATATATATATATATACCTTAAGACAGCACACGATAATATTTTTTGCGTCCTCAAGACAACACAGGAGGGCTTATATTGCGACCGCAGCTCAAGAGTTTTTTCGAGTACCTTGCCATGGCTCGTGAGGTGTGCCGTACCTTGTGCCACCATCACCAGGGGTTGGCATGGGAAGGGTGGCAGGGGTAGGGTGGCAGGGGCAGGGTGGCAGGGGCAGATTGGCAGGGGCAGGGTGGCAGGGGCAGGGTGGCAGGGGCAGATTGGCAGGGGCAAATTGGCAGGGGTAGGGTGGCAGGGGCAGGGTGGCAGGGGCAGGGTGGCAGGGGCAGGGTGGCAGGGGCAGGGTGGCAGGGGCAGATTGGCAGGGGTAGGGTGGCAGGGGCAGGGTGGCAGGGGCAGGGTGGCAGGGGCAGATTGGCAGGGGTAGGGTGGCAGAATAGCAGGGCAGACTGGCAGGGTATGAGCCATTCGTCAGGGTAATGGCGTTCACCATGCGATACGGTTCTAGCGGCCCTTTATCAACTGCGTCGGATCCAGATAAATTAAGGGTTGGAGTGGCCTTTTCTGTGGCCTGCGATCGCCTTCTTAGTCCGCTTATCTGTCGCTTGGCGGGTTGGCGTTGGGACCTTTGCAAGGGGGAGGAGGAGACCGATAGGGGACGATTCGAGAGCCGAGTTTTTAGAAGTTGTTCTTAACCCGGTAGCAGCGACGGGCCAAATTTGTGGCTTTATCGTGTACCAGCGACGGGCCAAATTTTTGCCATGATATAAACCTCAAAATTTGATTATGCATAAACTGAGCACAAATGCATTGATATATATTATGTAATGGTTTGTGTGAGTGATGATTTTTTTTCTCATTTTTTTCGCCTAGAGGGACCATTAAGAAACATGATCCCCGCAGCTGCCGGGTTAACTAAAAGATTTCGCGTTTATTTTATCCTTTCCTCGGCATCCTTTTTAGTTTTTTTTTCTAGTTTTGTTCTTTTAATTTTTTTTTTCGTTTTCTTGGTAATATTTTGCTTTACTTTATTATTGTATTTTTTTTTTTGAAGAGCCGTATTTTTTTGAAGACCTTATTTTTCATTTGTTTCCTTTCAAAAAATGATATTTGTAATCTCGTGTTGGCTTTCGTTTTTATTACCTACTTTTTACGTGATAGTTTTTGCCTATTTTTCTTTTGTTATCTTGACGAGTAGATCATGTTACAGAATGCAGTGTTTTATAGTGTTTAATTCTTTCATAACGACATTTTTTTATTGACATATATAACGAAGTACATCCCTTACATTTATATTACGATAAAGAAGAAGGATCAGGAAAACACAACCAGGGCACAAACAAAATCGTAGGTCTTTCCTTAAAAATAACAAAAACAAATGAAAAGAATACAAAAATGCGCAATGGATTACTGCCCATGTATCTTCCTGCGAGTAGCTTTATTATACAGGTGGAAAGGGGGTGGGTGGGGGTAACTGTAATACAAAATAAACTTATAAATCGCTGAATGAGTAAAAGTGCTTCTCTTAAATCACCACTTTTTTCCGTGTTCACTTAATTTGGCGAGCAATGCGGCGCGAGGCGAGCGAGGCATGGACGTTTATGGGCGAATTTCTATCAAAACCTTGCGGGAAGTCATCGGGGTTGGCTGATTAATGCTCGCCCGGGAGTTTTGGAGGTAATTTTTGCAATGTTTTAATATGTAGTTCTGGCGAGGCGAGCTTTGTAACGGAATTAGAGGAGGAAAAAGAAGAAAATAAAAAGGACAGGAAGGGAAGAACACCTGGACTCGAAATAGGAGAAGAATGAAGGAAGAAATGAAATGGAACTGGCTCAAGATGGGAGAGAAAATGGATGAACGCGGAAAGTAACTTGAAAAGGAAAAATATGAAGACCAAGAACAAAGAATGGTAAGGGGATGGGAAGAGAGAAGAGGAGGAAAGAAATACAGGAAAGGAAAATGAGTAAAACGAAAGGGGAATGGCCAAGGAAGGGAAAGAAATTGAAGGAAAACAAAGAGAAGTGTTTAGTAAAAGAAAAATAAGTTAGAGTGAGGGAGAGGAAGGTGAAGAGAAGGAAAGGGAAAGTAAGGGAGTGAAGCTTAGAAAAGAAAGAGAAGAATAACTCAGGAAGGGAGAGGATGGGACAGTGATGAAAAATGAAAGAAAGAGAAAGATGAAAGGGGAATGGAGTTTAGGAAAGGAAGGGGACGAAGATCAATTCAGGAAGGGAAAGGAAGGGGAAGAGAAAATATGAATAACAAGTGAAAGATGGACAAAACAGAGAAAGGGAGGTGAAGGGGAAGAGAGATGGGACGGCAAGGGAAGATTACATGCCGTTTTCTGTTCCATCCAGTTTCATCAAGGATGGGGAGACTCTCATATTACGAAGGGAGATGAAGGGAAAGAGAGGATATGAAGAAGGGAAAATGGAGGTGAAAGGGAATGAAAGATGGGTGGTAAGGAAAGACTACATACTGGTGTCCTCTTCTACCAAGGAAGGGGAAATCGACTTAGGAAGGGAGAGGAAGGTAATGAAAAGATATGGATAACGGAGAGACGGACAGGAAGGGAAATGTAGATGAAGGGGGAAGGAGATGGGGCGATAAGGGAAGACTATATTGGTGCCCATTTCTATACGTGTAACAGGGAAATATTGGCAGAAAGGGAGATGAAGTTTATGGGGAAGAGAAGAGAAGGAAAGTAAGGGAAAGAACACAAGGAAATGAAGCTCAAAAGAGTGAACACATAAGCTTATGAAGGGAGAGGAAGAACGGATATGAGTAACAGGGACAGACAGACAGAAAGGGAGGAGGTGAAGGAGAATGAGAGATGGGGTGGGTAGGGTGACTCCATACTGCCTGTGTTCTGTTCCCTCCACTCCCCGGGTCAGGCAGACACTCGTAGGCCGGATAATCCACTTAAGTGACGCCAGGCATTTAATTACACAGCGTTACCATGTTCCCAGGCCGCCGGGTACTCGATAAAGACTCCCACGTCAGGTCCTCTCTCACATCCGCCAGTCTTTCGTCCCTTTGTCCCTTTGTCCCTTTGTCCCCTGAATCCCTGTGGCCCATATCCTTCAACATTTTTTCAAGGCATGCACACCCTACACATTTGACAAGGCTTTCTTAGAGGTTGGGGTTCCTTCCTTGTGTAGATTTAAGCCTAGTGACAGTTTGACACATCCACATTTGACAAGCTTTCTTAGAGGCTGGTGTTCCTTCCTTGTGTAGATTTAAGAGTCTAGTGACAGTTTGACTCATCCACATTTGACAAGGCTTTCTTAGAGGCTGGGGTTCCTTCCTTGTGTAGATTTAAGAGTCTAGTGACAGTTTGACTCATCCACACTTGACAAGGCTTTCTTAGAGGCTGGGGTTCCTTCCTTGTGTAGATTTAAGTCCAGTGATAGTTTGACAAATCCACATTTGACAAGGCTTTCTTAGAGGCTGGGGTTCCTTCCTTGTGTAGATTTAAGTCTAGTGATAGTTTGACACATCCACATTTGACAAGGCTTTCTTAGAGGTTGGGGCTCCTTCCATGTGTAGATATAAGAGTCTAATGATAGTTTGACACATCCACATTTGACAAGGCTTTCATAGAGGTAGTCCTAGGTATTGCCATGAATAGTTTTATAGTGATATTTTAACTAGGCTTATGCACTAGGAACGTGGGAAACTTCATGGGAACTCGAATGACTTCCATCGTGGCTCATATTTTACAACATTTCGGAGCTTACACACTCAGGTTTGACAAGGCTTTCGTAGAGGTTGTTTTGGATATTTCCGTGGGAAGTTTTATGAGCCCAGTGATAGTTCGACAACGACTTTACACGTGAAAACAACTCCAGAGAACCCGAGTAATCTCTTTTGTGGGTCCAAATTTTCAACATTTTGGGACACCTCTCCTCCCGAAATTGACCTCTCTTTTTGGCCACTCCTTTGACCTCTATTCAGGAGCAGTAAGTATCAGGCTTTTTTTTATATATTTTTCTTTACGCCCTTGAACTGTCTCCTTAGCTGTAAAAAAAAAACATTTGACAAGGTTTTCGTAGGGGTTGTGTGTGAGTGCCTCCATGGTTAGTTGATGAGCTTAGTGATAATTTGACAAGGCTCTTACGCTATGTACGTGAAAAATAACTCCTGGGAACCCGTCTTAACTCCTTTGAGGCCTTGGGAATATTTGTTATGAGAGCTTGCTTCGCGTATTTTTTGTGGTATTTGCAGCATTTTACAGCCTTGTTCACTTTCCTAGCTCGAAAGTATTTACATAGTTGGCGAAGTTACTGGAGTCCGATGCTCTTTTAGCCACATTGCTTGCGTATTTTGCCTAATGAGAAGTGTTGTATTTTTTTCTTCATGCTCCGCCACTTTTTCTCTTCGAATTCAAAACGAACAGAGCTGATAATGAACGAATTCCTTAGACAAGTGTGGGTTCGTGTTACAGTTAGCGTCGTCCCTGCAGCACAACGATCTTATCAACGATCATTTTTTATAATTTATACTAAACAAGTTTCTCCTTATATTTATTGCACCTGAAACCGTTATAAGTTGTGGATAGAGTTATAATTCTTGTCACAGTTTTGCCTATCTAGACTTCACATTTCTCGTGGTTTTATGGTTTAGTTTCTGTGAGACTTATCTTCTTCATTTTACGAGCTTATAGAGCTGACACTTGCTCTTGATGGTAGATTTCCACGACTTTGGTTTTAGGCACATATTCTTAAACATTTCTGGACTTACACACCCACATTCGATAACGCTTTCGAGGTTGCTGTGTTAGTATTTCCATGGGTAGTTTTATGAGCCTAGTGATAGTTTGTCAAGGCTTCTGCCCCATGGACGTGAGGAAGCACTCATGAGAACCCGACTAATCTCCTTTGTGACCTTTGGAAATGCTTGTTGTGAGAGTCGAAAGCATCTAAGAATACGTGACTTAATGTTAGATTTCCACGACGTTAGTTTCTCTTCTCTTTTTACGCTCCCAAAAACGTAACCTTCATCGTTGTATTACTGTTCTATTACGGTTTTCCTCTCCCTCTTCTTCCTCCTCCATCTGTCCTTAATTTTCTGTTTTCTTCTCTTTCAAAATTTATCAAGTCTTCTTTTTCTGCCACTGCTTCCTTTTCTTATTTTCTTTATTTCTGTCTTTCTCTTTCTTTCTTTCTTTTCTCCTTTTAAACCTTGCACTCTGAGGACCTAACATTTCTCATCGTTGTCTTTTAAACTGTCTACTTAGATTTCTGTTCTGCGGGTTCGTGCTCCAGAAGGGAAATATAACAATGGTAGTGGAGTTGGGGCTAAATGTCCACGGCTTTGGTTTCATTTATCTGTCTTACGCTACAAAGACAAACATATCTCGAGGTTTTGCTGTAATTTCCTCGTCTGTTTTGTTCCTCGGTATTACACAACAAAGAAAAATGATATCCTGCCTTTTCTGTAATTTCGAGGAGTGTTTAATTTTTTACCTGTTTTGCGTTAGAAAGACATAATTATTGTGGTTTTGAAGTAATTTTTAAGAGTTTGTTGAATGTTTTGCTTTTACGCTAGAAGCACAAAAATGTATCGTGGCTTTGTTGTGATTTTCATGTCTGATTCGTTTCTCGGCTTTACATTACAAAGACCAATATTACTCTTCTTTTTGTTGTAATTTCCACGAGTCGCTTTCATTTCTTGATTTTACAATACGAAGACAAATATTTCTCTTAATTTCGCTATAATTTACACCAAAAAGGCCAATATTTCTCGTTGTTTTGCTCTACGGAGACAAATATTTCTCATGTTTTTGCGGTAATTTCCACGAGTCTGTTTCATTTCTCAGTTTTCCACGCCCAGGGCTGACGCTTCTTGTTGTTTTGATGTTGAATTTCTACTCTGCCTGGTTTCTCTTTTCTGTTTCGCCCTCCCTGAACGAACACAAACATATATTTCTCATGTTTTTGCGGTAATTTCCACGAGTCTGTTTCATTTCTCAGTTTTCCACGCCCAGGGCTGACGTTTCTTGTTGTTTTGATGTTGAATTTCCACTCTGCCTGGTTTCTCTTTTCTCTTTCGCCCTCCCTGAACGAACATTTGTCTTGGTTTCACTTCTACCAAGACGAGAGGTGGTCATGACACGGCGTTCATCACAGTCGTTTTCGTTTCGTTCATAGCTACACTCACCACCACCACCACCACCACCACCACCACCTCCACTAACACCACTAAAGCACTGTCAGCACCTCTCTTCATCACCACCAACAGCACCACGTCTGCACCTCGCCTACATCACCTCGTCTTGACCTCTAATTCACCACCTCGGACGGATCTCTCCATCACCACCACCACAACACCACCACCTTCAACACCACCGCACCTTTTCTTTATCCCCTCGTCCTCACCTCCCCTTCAACACCTCTTTCGGACCTCTCTTCATCCCCATCACCACCATTACTACCTTGTCTTCCCCTCCCTTTATCACCACCACCTCTTCGTCACCACCCCACCACCACCACTGGTTCGCCCGCACCTCCCCTTCACCGCCTCGTCCGCAGCCTCCAGTATTCCATCTCGCAGGCCATTATTCTCCTCCCCTGTCTCCCTCTCCATAAATTGCTTTCATCTGTCATTTTTACCTTCACTTGGATTGGCTGGCTTCTGTCGCTGCCTTTTCTCTCTCCATTGGACAATTCTACCTCGAATTTCCTTCTCGCGAGCCTGTCTGTGTCTGTGTGTGAGTCTGTTTGTGTGTCTGTTTCTCTAGGCCATAGAGGGACAGAGTGAAGCCAATGTATAGGTTCAATTTAAGGAGGAATGCAGTTAGATGTACACAAGCTTCCATAGGTGATACAGAGTCGGATCCAATTCTACGCTTTCTTGCACTCCCTGAAGGCACACGCAATATATTTTTACCTGTCTCCTCTCCCACACGAAAGACAGTAAAATATTTTCCTCCGTCTCCTCTTCCCCCTCTTCCTTAGTTTATGCGGGTTTGTTAAATAAGGGAAGGTAGCTGTGGTGTAATTTGTGATGTGGCCTTGTTAGGTAACTGCCGAGGACAAGCAGATAGAAAAACTTGACCAGGTATTCTTATTTTGCAAGTGTTCCTTTTTCTTTCCCTTGTTTTCTTTTTCTTTTTTTGCTTCACCGCCATCTTCACTTTTGTTTATCTCCTTCTCCCAGCATTTTCTGACCATCTCTTGTCCCTTTCTTTCGCTTTTTCATTCTTACATTTTCTAGTTTTTTTTTTTCGCTGTTCATTTCCGTGTATTTTTTTTCATTTTTAGTGATTCTTTCCCCCAGCGTCCCTTTAGCTTTCTTCTTTCCTTCTCTCTTTCTTTCTCTCATGAGTGTTCTGTTTCCTCTCAATTTTTCTTGTTCGTTCACTTTCTCGCTTCTTTTTTTAACTCTTTTCTGCTTTTTCCTTTTAGCACTTTTATTTTAGCACTGTTCTTTCTTTCCTTCTTTTTCCCCTGACGACTTTTTCGACTTTTCCTTTTGTTTCTTCTACCTTCTTCCTCTATTGTTCTTATTCGATCTCCTCTCTTCCGAGCAGCACTTTCTCTTATCTTTTGCCTTGTCTATTTCTATTTTCTATTTCTTTGTAACATTTTCTAGCTTCATCTTTCCCTTTCCTTTTGTTTCTTCTACCTCATTCCCCTCTCTGTTCTTACTCTTCCTCCTCTTCCTCCCTCGCAGGACTTTACCTTATCTCTAAACTTCTATTTTTCTATTTCTTGGCAACATTCTCCCGCTCTTTCTTTCGTCTTATATATTTCCTTTTCTTCTGGGACGGTTCTTTAATTTTTTTGGGATGAGTTTTGAGGTCAAAGTTTTGGGGCGAGATTAAAGGCATTCATCACGACATTCTTAAAAAGGTTTCTTCGGCCAAAAGTACAGCGGCCGCGAAGGTTGACTAACGACACCAATTACAGATTGTCGACTTGGGAACAAAGACCGACGAGGAGACTTTCTTTCTGAGCTATGTGTAGAAAAAGAGGAAAACGTAGTCACTGGATTTTTGAGGGGCGAGAGAGGGAGAGGTTTGTGTGCGAACGTAAGCGGAATAAAGTTTACGAGTAAGATAAAGTTTGTTTCCTCAGTTAGTACAGTTTTGAGAGTGAGGCAAAAGGAGGAAGAGGGAGAGAGCGATGCATTGCACTTGTTGTTTTAGGCATCAACAAAATACCGTCAGCCAGATTTTTTTTTTTATTATTAAAGAAAATTGCGATTTTTCAAGATTGCAAGACATTCTTTTTCTTTTGTTGTTGTTGTTTGAAAGATATTTTTCAGAGTAAAAATTATACATATATGTTTACTTATCATACTCACTGCATAAGATTAAGAAGACGCCGCTCGTTTTATGCATTGCAGCGGGTTTCCAATTCCATTTTTAGATTGCAACTTGTTACTTTGGTTCAAATACATATTCATGAGCTGCCGCAGGATAAAAATACTCAGCTTTTCTATACAGTGCATCGGGGTCGATACAGCGATTTTTATTTTAAATTGCCACAATGTTATTCATACACTGTGACACGTTTTGTATAATAGTTTTGTATAACGTTATATTGCACTAGGTTCGATAGGTGTATATACTTCATTTATATAGCTACAGATTACAATACAACTATACATTTCTATATCCTACATTGGAATGAATCTGGTATAAGTATTTTTGTTCTGACTGCCACAAAGCCTTTTCTATTTATCCAGGTAAGGTTCATCGAGCAAGTGTCGGGGCGTGGCGGGATAGGGAGGCAGGTCGTTGTGGTGCCTCGCGTGACTCGGCGTCAAACAAAACGAAATAGTTACCGTCGAGCGAGGTGATATACACTTCCCCGCTAGGCATCCTCACCTGTACACCTGACAGGTAAGTGACAAACAGCCTGAGGCGCCCCCACATGCCAGACACCCACCGCTCACACCTTGACATGTCTCTTCTCTATCTCCTCCCTCCCTCCCTCCCTATTTTCCTCCTCCGCGCTCCTTTCTCCCTCGTTACACCCACACGACACCATATATATACCTATCACCTTGCTGCCTTGATTGATACCTTCTCTTTTCCCTCCCGTCCCTCCTTCCCATCTCCTTGTTCGCCTTTACCTAACCTCCACTCTCCTCCCGCGTTACACCCACACGGCCTCACACATCTACCCACCAATCCAATACCTTGACACTTCTCTCCTCCCTTCCTCCCTACTCCCCATCCTCCTCCAACTTACCTCCACTCTCCTCCTTCTTCGTTACATCCGCGCCACTCCACATATCTATCAACCACTTTTCTTTTCTCCCTCCTTCCTTCTCTTACTTCCATCCCTCCTTCTCTCTCTACTCTTCATCCCTTACTTTGTTCGGCACTATATTCTCCTCTTACTTTATTCTCCTTTCTTTTTCGTCTAAGTTTTTATACATCATTTTTTTTCATGCGTCTTCTTCTCTATCTTCCTCTTCCTTTTCTTTCATCTCTTTATTCTTCTTCTCCACATTTCTCTCCATCCATATATTTTGTTTTAATCTCAGGTATTTCTCCATTTTGACATCTCCATTTTTTCCCTTTCTCTCCTTTCCCTATATTTCTTTACCTTCTCTGTTATTTTCTTTTGTTCTTCATCATTTCAACGGCACAGTCTGACAGCTATTTCCTCCCCTCTTCATTCACCCTTTCATCATCTTTTGCTTCCGTTATCTCGCCTTCTTTTTCTTCTTCCCATCATTCTCCTTCATTTCCCTTGGCGTCATATTTTCCATCTCCTGGCTCGTCATTCCTATCTTCCTTTTTTTAAACTTTTCTTTACTTCTCTTATCGCCCCTGAAGAAGAAAAAAACTATTGTATCCCTTTCATATTTCATTTTGATTTTCTGTTTATCACCTTGCGTCTCTTTCCTCGTCATTCTTTTCTGCTTCTGTTCTCTTCTTTCTTTCTTAATTAAACCTGCATCTCTCATCTCTTTCACTCCCATAAACACACACACACACACACACACACACACACACACACACACACACACACACACACACAAAGAAATCTGCCCCATTAATTGATTCCTTCGTATTCCTGTTTATAATTCTGCGTCTCCTTCTTGCCCTTCTTTACTACTCCTATCCGTCTTGTTCCTCTTCCTCTTCCTCTTTATCCTTTACCATTACTACTCCTCTTTCTCCTCTTCCTCTTCCTCTTTATCCGTCAGTGCCTGTTCGCTCGCCACCGCCTCTGCTTCCTCAAGGGCAATAAGTAAACAAAATCGTCCCGCGCCTTCAGAAGAACGTAAACAAGGTCTTACGCAGTTTGTTGTCGCTGTCACTGTTGTTGTTAATGTTGTAAATTTGTCCTCGTTCTTAGTTTTGTGTTTCTTGTTGTGTTGTTGTTGGTTGATGTCTTTGTTCTTGTTGTTGTGCTTCTGTTATTGTTGTTTATTTTTGTTTTTGATGTTGTTGTTGATATGGCACAGGTAAATTGTTATACTCCAGCATCCTTACCTGTCCCTTCACTTTCCCTCTCTTCTCTTTCCTCTCTTCTCCTGGCCGCGGGTGAGAAAGGGGAAGGAAGGGAAGGGAAGTGAAGGGAAGGAAGGAAGGAAGGAGGAAGGGAAGGGAAGGGAAGGGAAGGGGAGGGAAGGCAGAGGGGAAGAAGGATATGAATAACTTTAGTAGGGGAAGGAAAGGAAGAATGATTGACAGATGGACAGACAGATAGACAGACAAACAGACACACAAACACACACACGGACAGTCAGAGAGTCAGAGAGGAAGAAAATCAGAAAAAAAAGTAAGGAAGGAAGGAAGGAAGATAAAAACGAAGAGGAAAACTGGAAGGGAGCGGAAGGTGGAGGCAAGAAACAAAGGGATGGAGGAAGAGGAGGAGAGAAAAAAGAGGAGATAGGAAGGAAGGAAAGGAAAGATGAAAGATTAATGATTCTTTGGGATGCGCGCGTGACCAAGGAGGGAGAAACTATAATGGCTGGATGGATTATATATGCACTCATTTTTATTCAATTAGCTATGTTGTGTTCCAGATATTATTTTCCAGTAACTTTGGGTGACTCTACTTTATCTTTTAACCTCGATATAATTATAATACGCCAATTCAGTGTTCACCTATTTAATCCTTTTTATCAACTTCCTCATTCAAGTTTAATATTATCCGTACCTCCTCCTCCTCCTCCTCCTCATCTTTCTTGGTCTCCTCTCCAGTACCCTTCTCTTTACGATGCTTACTCGTCTTCTTTCTCCCTCTCAATTTCGCCCCGAGCTTCCCTTCATCTCTCTTCTCTTCTTTTTTTCTTTGATCCTTTTCCGTCTTCCTCATCATCGTCCTTCACGCCTCCCTTTATCTTCCTTCTCTTTTTTTTCTCCCTGCTCTTCTTCCTTCTTCCTCTCGTCATCATCTCCTTCGTGTCTCTCTTCATCTCTTCTCTTCTTCTGCTCCTCTTCCTTCTTCCTCTCATTCTTGTATCTCCTGTCTCTGCATCTCCCTCTAGTTCTCCTTTTCTCTCCGCCTCCCCGCTCCTGAATAGACCCTCCCTCTCCTTCCTTTTCTAAGCTTCCTTTCTCATCTTAACACTCGCTTCAAGTTTCATATCCTTCCTCTTCTCCTCCTTTCACATATGCAACCTTTCATCTCCCTTTTCTTCCTTCCCCTCTCTCTCTCTCTCTCTCTCTCTCTCTCTCTCTCTCTCTCTCTCTCTCTCTCTCTCTCTCTCTCTCTCTCTCTCTCTCTCTCTCTCTCTCTCTCTCTCTCTCTCTCTCTCTCTCTCTCTCTCTCTCTCTCTCTCTCTCTCTCTCTCTCTCTCTCTCTCTCTCTCTCTCTCTCTCTCTCTCTCTCTCTCTCTCTCTCTCTCTCTCTCTCTCTCTCTCTCTCTCTCTCTCTCTCTCTCTCTCTCTCTCTCTATCTATCTCTCTCTCTCTCTCTCTCTCTCTCTCTCTCTCTCTCTCTCTCTCTCTCTCTCTCTCTTTTGGTCTCCCTCCTCAGCCTCCTTCCTCTTCTCCTCCTTTCACCCATATAACCTTTCATCTCCCTTTTCTTCTCTCCCCTCCTCTCTCCATCTCTCTTTTGCTCTCCCGCCTCAGCTTCCTATCTTCGTTTCTCTTTCAATCTCTCTCCTCTCTTGCTTTCTTTCTCTTCCTTCTTTCCCTTCTCAGCCTCCTTCCTTCCTTCCACCCTTTGTGTCACTTCCTTCTTTCCCTCCTTCCCTCCTCAGCCTCCTTCCTTCCTTCCTCCATCCGTCACTTCCTTCTTTCCCTCCTTCCCTCCTCAGCCTCCTTCCTTCCTTCCTCCATCCGTCACTTCCTTCTTTCCCTCCTTCCCTCCTCAGCCTCCTTCCTTCCTTCCTCCATCCGTCACTTCCTTCTTTCCTCCTTCCCTCCTCAGCCTCCTTCCTTCCTTCCTCCATCCGTCACTTCCCTCTTTCCCTCCTTCCCTCCTCAGCCTCCTTCCTTCCTTCCTCCATCCGTCACTTCCCTCTTTCCCTCCTTCCCTCCTCAGCCTCCTTCCTTCCTTCCTCCATCCGTCACTTCCTTCTTTCCCTCCTTCCCTCCTCAGCCTCCTTCCTTCCTTCCTCCATCCGTCACTTCCCTCTTTCCCTCCTTCCCTCCTCAGCCTCCTTCCTTCCTTCCTCCATCCGTCACTTCCCTCTTTCCCTCCTTCCCTCCTCAGCCTCCTTCCTTCCTTCCTCCATTCGTCACTTCCTTCTTTCCCTCCTTCCCTCCTCAGCCTCCTTCCTTCTTTCCTTCCTTTGACACTTCCTTCTTTCCCTCCTTCCCTCCTTAGCCTCCTTCCTTCCTTCCTCCATCCGTCACTTCCTTCTTTCCCTCCTTCCCTCCTCAGCCTCCTTCCTTCCTTCCTCCATTCGTCACTTCCTTCTTTCCCTCCTTCCCTCCTCAGCCTCCTTCCTTCTTTCCTTCCTTTGACACTTCCTTCTTTCCCTCCTTCCCTCCTCAGCCTCCTTCCTTCTTTCCCTCCTTCCCTTCTCAGCCTCCTTCCTTCCTTCCTCCATTCGTCACTTCCTTCTTTCCCTCCTTCCCTCCTCAGCCTCCTTTCTTCTTTCCTTCCTTTGACACTTCCTTCTTTCCCTCCTTCCCTCCTCAGCGTCCTTCCTCCCATTTTCAATCTCTTCTCTCGCTCTCTCACTCTTCCTTCTTTCCCTCCTTCCCTCCTCAACTTCCTTCCTTCTTCTGTCAATCTCTTCTCTCACGCTCTTTCTCTTCCCTCGTTCCCTCCCTCTGTCACTCTCGCCCCTCTCACTCCCTCACTCTTCCCTCGCTCCCTCCCGCCCTTCCTGTCAAAAACTGTTTACAGCTGCAATCTTCCGGCCTTTGGAGGGGCGAGTCCACATTTTGATTCCGTTAGGAGGGTCATTTTTTAGGCCTGTCTTTGCCCCTCGTGATCTTTAGTGTTTAGTCTTTTCCTCGTCACTCATTCCAGGTAATTCTTTTTTTCCTGATTCCTACTCTTTTTGTCTACCTGTTTAACCTAATTTATCTCTGTCCTACTCTCTTATCACTCCCTACTCCTCTTTCTTTCTCTTTTTTCTCTTATCGTACCATTCCCTCCCATCCTCTATCATCTCTCCTTGTTACTCTCTTCTCTTATCTCTTATCTCATCATTCCCTTGTGTTTCGTAGTTCCTCTCTCTGCCTTTTTCTTATCCTCTTCCTTCTTTCGTCTCTTATCTCATCATTCCCTTGTGTTTTGCTGTTTCTCTCTCTACTTTTTTATCCTCTCCCTTCTTTAATCTCATATCTCATCATTCCCTTGTGTTTTGCTGTTTCTCTCTCTACTTTTTTTATCCTCTCCCTTCTTTCATCTCATATCTCATCATTCCCTTGTGTTTTGCAGTTTCTCTCTCTACTTTTTTTTTATTCTCTCCCTTCCTCCTTCTCTTATCTCATCATTCCCTTGTGTTTTGTAGTTTCTTTCTCTACTTTTTTTTTTCTTATCCTCTCCTTTCTTTCACCTCTTATCTCATCATTCCCTTGTGTTTCGCAGTTTCTCTCTCTACTTTTTTTTTCATATTCTCTCCCTTCCTCCATCATCCCAACATTGCCTTTCCCACTTCCATTTCCTATTTTTTTTTCATATTTTTCTTCGACCTTCTGCTTCTCCTTATCCCTACGCTATTTTGCTTTCATATCTTTCCTCTTCGTTCTTTCCCCTTCTACTTTATTTTCCTATCTGCTCTCCCCTTCTCTCTCCCTCCTTTCTCTTTATCTCTTTCCCTCCCTCCTGATTCTCATGCTACTAAATCATCACTCTCATTTTCCTTTTCCCTGCTTCAACATTTTCCTTTTCAGTGTTCATTATGTACACAGCAACTGACTCCCCGGTTGGTGGTGGAGGGGGTGGGGGGGGGGGGGGGTTGTATGTATAAGAAAAGTGAAAGGTGTTACTTCTGAACACAGGTGAGGGAAGAAAGGACTCGACAAGTATGGATATTTTAGGATAGAAAAGTTTAAAGGGACACGCATAAATTCCTAGGAAATGGCTTATCTAAAAAATAAATCTAAATTGTTTCTCTCTCTCTCTCTCTCTCTCTCTCTCTCTCTCTCTCTCTCTCTCTCTCTCTCTCTCTCTCTCTCTCTCTCTCTCTCTCTCTCTCTCTCTCTCTCTCTCTCTCTCTCTCTCTCTCTCTCTCTCTCTCTCTCTCTCTCTCTCTCTCTCTCTCTCTCTCTCTCTCTCTCTCTCTCTCTCTCTCTCTCTCTCTCTCTCTCTCTCTCTCTCTCTCTCTCTCTCTCTCTCTCTCTCTCTCTCTCTCTCTCTCTCTCTCTCTCTCTCTCTCGTTATAAGTGTACCGTACATGGACCCTGACGATATAAAGAAAGAACTCGGTGACGGCCCTCAGGAGTCCTTAAATGTGTACCCCAGCGAGTAAGGAAGAATGACCCCCCCCACACACACACACAAACACACGCACCCCCCCACCCCCACACACGGTCACCTATAAAGAGTCCCATCGGTGTGAATCTGAACCGAGCATTGTCTAGTCTGATTTTCCTGCGTCGGAGGTTGAAGGAAAAAAATATTCATCGAGGAAAACGTAATATTTGTTGTCCTGACGCTCTGGTATTGATGGTGTGGAGAGAGGAAGGAAAAATGGGCGAGGAGGAAGAGGATTAAGGAGTGGAGTGAGGGAGGTGGATTAGGGAAAGGAAGAGGAGGAGGAGGAGGAGGAGAAGGAAGTGGTTGTTCATTCGTGATTGTGAAGAGAGTGGGAATGTGCGGGATAGATATTGAAGAATACGTGATTTATTTTCTCTCTCTCTCTCTCTCTCTCTCTCTCTCTCTCTCTCTCTCTCTCTCTCTCTCTCTCTCTCTCTCTCTCTCTCTCTCTCTCTCTCTCTCTCTCTCTCTCTCTCTCTCTCTCTCTCTCTCTCTCTCTCTCTCTCTCTCTCTCTCTCTCTCTCTCTCTCTCTCTCTCTCTCTCTCTCTCTCTCTCTCTCTATCTCTCTCTCTCTCTCTCTCTCTCTCTCTCTCTCTCTCTCTCTCTCTCTCTCTCTCTCTCTCTCTCTCTCTCTCTCTCTCTCTCTCTCTCTCTCTCTCTCTCTCTCTTCCTTTCCTTAATTCTTCTTCATTCTTGCTCTCTTCTTCTCTTTCTCCCTTCCTTTCTTCCTTCTGCTTCTTAAGTGTTTTCCTGTTTTCTTATGCTCTCTACTTCTCTCTTTCTTTTTTCCTCTTCTTCCTCTCTCTTCTTCTTTTTCTCCTTCTCTTCTTCCTCCTCCTCCTCCTCCTCCTCCAGCCCTTACTTTTTTTTCTCCTTTTCCGCAACTTTACTCTCATTGATCCCCGTAAAATATATACGGTCTCTCTCTCTCTCTCTCTCTCTCTCTCTCTCTCTCTCTCTCTCTCTCTCTCTCTCTCTCTCTCTCTCTCTCTCTCTCTCTCTCTCTCTCTCTCTCTCTCTCTCTCTCTCTCTCTCTCTCTCTCTCTCTCTCTCTCTCTCTCTCTCTCTCTCTCTCTCTCTCTCTCTCTCTCTCTCTCTCTCTCTCTCTCTCTCCGTGTTACCTTATACATAGCGTTTAAACTTTGCCACTTCGCAAAGTTTGTAAAAGAAATTCTCATTCTTAACTTCGTCCTTTTTCCATTACTTATTCATCTTTCTCCTCCGTTTTCTTCTCCTCTTTCTCCACCTCCTGCTCATCCTCCTCGTCCTCCTCCCTAAACTTTCTCCTCCTCCTCTTACTTCTCTATACTCTTTTCATGCCCTTAACCTTACAAACTTTCTAATATTTACCGACTCTGAATCTTAAATGTCCTTCTGCATTCGTCTCTTTTCTCTCTGAACTTAAACCTCCAAACAGTGACAGTATATAGAAATGGAGAGAGAGAGAGAGAGAGAGAGAGAGAGAGAGAGAGATCATGTGTGTGTGTGTGTGTGTGTGTGTGTGTGTGTGTGTGTTATGGAGAAATACCATCGGCGCCGCTCCCCAAGCCTTTTAGAATAATGACTTGACAAATGCCTCGAGACTAACCTACACGGAATTGTCGATAATTAATTTTCCTCGCGCGAAGATCCATTATGTAGCGTGCGTGTGTGTGTGTGTGTGTGTGTGTGTGTGTGTGTGTGTGTGTGTGTGTGTGTGTGTGTGTGTGTGTGTGTGTGTGTGTGTGTGTGTGTGTGTGTGTGTGTGTGTGTGTTGGTGTCCCTAAAGGTTACGTTGTGCCTTCCCCCTCCCCGTCTTCCTCGTCCTCCTCCTCCACCTCCTTCCTGTTGACAATCTACATCTTTTAACGCTACTGATGGGATGCAAACAGATGTATACTACAAGTTCGCCAGGAAACATAGAGGGCTGCTTGGTGGAGGCCGGTTGATGCCTGATTGGAATTTGCTCTGAAGTGAATTAATGTCAGCGGATAATGAAGTGTACGCTGTAGAGGTGAGTTAATTGAAGGTTGTGTGCGTGGACCAGGTAGATGGAGTTGTCTATGTTGGTGATGGTAAATGATGTTATGTGAATTGACAGCAGCGAATGAAATGTTATGTAGTGACAGTGGTAAATAGTCAGGTGTGTTGGCAGGGGTAAACTAAGTCATGTGTGTGGGCAGTAGTGAATGACGATATGTATAGTGTATTAGCAGTATTAGCACACACACACACACACACACACACACACACACACACACACGCACACGCACACGCACAAAAGTAATCGTGTATCCGTGCAAGCGACACAACGAGGGAGTCAACGCAAAACGCTGGCGCCTTCAACGACGGGACGATAAATTTACGCGAGTTGTCCCTGGCCTCGATCCCTCACTGTCTGAAGCAGGTGTGGGAGGAAGTCGGGGTGGCGGGGGGGAGGGGGGAGTTACATAGCGTAGAAGGGAAGAAAAGGAAAGAAGAAAAAAGGAGCAGGGAACGGAGAAGGGTAAGGAAAGAGGGAAGGGGAATTGATGATGGTTGATGCACTGTGGGAGGGGGGGAGGGGGGGAGGGAGGCTGGGAAGATGAGGAGGCGGGGGAGGATAATAGGAGAGGAGGGTTGGGAAGGGGGGAGGAGGTGGCGCGGCTTGTTACGAAACCCCTCGGCGTCTTCTTCTTAATTATTGACGAGGGCGAAGGAGAAGTGTAGCGAAGAGAAAGAGGGAAGGAGAAAGGTGTGGTGGAGGAGACGTCAGGATGGGAAGGGAATGAAAAGGAGGGGAAGGAGGAGGAGGAAAAAGATGATGATGAAGGAGAAAGAGAGGAAGAAAAAGAGTGAAGGAGACGTAAGGATGGGAAGGTGATGAAGAGGAGGGGAAGGAGTAGGAGGAGGAGAAGGAAAAAAGATGATGATGGAGGAGGAGGAGGAAGGTGAAGAAGGAGGAAGTGAAAGACTGATAAAAACAGATATTGGGAAGTTGAAACGGTGTGAGGATGGGAAGAGAATGAAGAGGAGGGGAAGGAGGAGGAGGAGGAGAAGGAAAAAAATGATGATGGAGGAGGAGGAAGGGGACGGAGGAGGAAGGGAAAGACTGATAAAAACAGATATTGGGAAGTTGAAACGGTGTGAGGATGGGAGAGAATGAAGAGAGGAGAGGAAGGAGGAGGAGAGGAAAAAAGATGATGATGGAGAAGGAGGAAGGGAAGAAGGAAGAAGTGAAAGACGATGATAAAGAGAGAATGGGAAGTAGGAAACACGCAAATATATCACATACTCGTAAAATATCAAAACAAACAGTAATGCATTCTCCTAAATCAAATAAATTCTAGCTTCCTTTATAAGAGGTAATATATTTTCTTCGATCTGTTTACTTCACAAGCCTTTTTTCTGGTACCAAAATCTTCCTTCACGGGTTCATATAAAATAAGAAAAAGAAAAAAAGAGAATCTAAAGCAAACGAACAAAAGGAAATGGCGATCTTTTTCCACAACTTATTTCTTACAGATCATTTTTTATATATCAATAGTCTCTAATTCTCTATCCATTTACGTTTATCTATCTACTTGTATCTATCTCTTAGTAAAATTTAAACCTCCATGAATTTTTTTCGTATCATGAACATTATTCTTCTCCTTTTGTTACCTCAACCCACTCAGCATCGTTACAGCCCTCTCCTCTATCATCGCCCTCTCGCTCGTTCCCCTTCCTTTATTTTCCTCTCCCTCGCTGCATTACCTCTCAGCTTTCACTTCGATATTTCCCAGTCGCCGGATTCCTTCATATCCTGCTCTCTCCTGCTCCTATCTTCCTCGTTTTCATTGCGTCCATAGGCTCTCATCCACGTAGCCTTCCATTTTAATTTTTATTTTATTATTATTAGAGAAAAGACGCCTACGAGGGGATATGATTCAAGTCTTCAAGTATCTAAAAAAGTTCAATAACGTCGATTACTCCAAATTCTTTGAACTGCAAACCAACTCAAGAACTAGAAATAACGGTTTACCCATTCAGTCGAGTCGATGTAACACAGACATTGGAAGGAGTTTCTTTTCAAACCGAGTCATCCGCCACTGGAACAATCTTCCCTCAGAAGTAGTAAATGCGAATACCATCAACTCCTTCAAATATAGAATCGACCGTCATTTCGCTGCGTCAGGAGTAAACCGAATAACGAGGGGCTTCCATCTGCTCCTCAATATCGAGGTGCTTTCATCTGCTCACCAAGCCCCAAGTGGCGGTCGAGCAGATTAAATCACCCAAGCGGGCGACCTCGTAATGAGCCAATAGGCTTTCTGTTGCCTGCATTTCCATGTTTCCATGTTTCTCTTCGCTTTACTTCCCTCTGGTCATCCTCATTCCAGTTTTCTTATTCCACCTCTTCGCATCTAGTTTTCCTTTTTTTTTATACTGCCTCTCACTTAGCTTAAATCGGTTCATTATTCCTTTTTTTCCTTTCCTTTTTCTTTTCATCTCTGTACTTTACTTTCCATCACGTCTCATCCTCTTCCTTACCACTTCTATCCTCCTCCTGCGATTCCGTGATGTTACCTTGCGTTCCATCCCCTTTCCTTCCTCTTCCTTCCATGCCAATTATTTTCCTAAGTTTCCCTTCCATTTTCGTGATTTTTTCTACCTTCCCTTCCATAACTTTCTCGTCCCTTACCGTCCCGGCCCATTCCTACCCTTTCTTCCCTACTCTTCCATTTCTTCCATTTCCTTCCTTTTCCTTCTCTATCCTTCGTTTATTTAATTTTTTGCCTTTCATCGTCTTCCTTGTCAACCCTGTCTACCATTTCTGCTTCTGTCCTCTCCCTTCTCTTATTTCCCTTTACTCCATTTCCCTTCCTCTCTCTTCTTCATGTCCCGTTCTTCTATTTATATCTTCTCTTTGGTTGCCTCCCTGTCATCGCACCCTCTCACCTGTGTTCTTTCCCTACTCTTCACTCTCCCTTCCCATCCCTCCTTCTACCTCTTCTCACTCTCTTTGTCTCCATCCTCCACCCCTTACCCTCCCTCCCCTCTACCTGTCTACCGCAGTGTCTCCCATCACTTCCCCTCCTTCTTGCCGCCTGCTGCGTCTACCACCCACCCCAAGCCTGTATTCTTTCCCTACCCTTCCCTTCCCTCCCCCTCTTCATCACCCTTTTGTTGCCCTCTCCGTCTCCCTCCCTGACCGTCCCTCCCTTTACCTGTCTCCCCCGGTGCGTCCCTTTAGCCCAGGTGTATAATGTGGTCCTCTGTCCCTCGTGGGTCTTCGCTAATTGCTGTCGTGGATGGACCCTGATGAAAGGCTCCCTATTATGGGCGCCGCTCTCGGCATTTCATTGAAAGCATTGAAATGAGTATATTGGGTGCACGATGACACACACACACACACACACACACATACACACATACATACATACATTTTCGAGCATTCATATATAGACATACATACATTCACATTCATACATATAAGCACACATACGTTTCTCTCTCTCTCTCTCTCTCTCTCTCTCTCTCTCGCTCGCTCGCTCTATTGATGCTCGGCAGTGATTTAATCCGGCTCGTAATCCTTCATTCATTCATCCCATTTTTATCATGTTCCATTATTCTATGTATTTTTATCCGTCTTTGTTTAGCTCGCTTCCTCGTTTATCCCAGGAAATGCTGTATCGTTAACCTTTCCTTCTCTCTCTCTCTCCCTCTCTTTGTGTGTGCGTGTGTGTGTGTGTGTGTGTGTGTGTGTGTTAGAGGTGACAGGTCAGGAACTACGAAGAGGATAAATGATGTAGATAAAAAAAAAAAAGGTTAATATTGTTGTTCAGTGTCATTGTCTTCCCTCCTCCTCCTCCTCCTCCTCCTCCTCGAGTTGTTAAACCCGTTACCCTTTCGGTGGTAGCAGATAAGGTCCCCGTTGTGACAAATCAGACCGTTGCTGAAAAGATTCCCCCTACGGTGACGGAAGGAAAAGTTCACGTTGTTAAAGAAGAGAAAGTTATTGAAAAGGTTGTGCCCTCGGTGACGGAAGAAAAACTCCCCGTTGTGACAAAGGAGAAGGTTGTTGAGCAGGCTGCCCCTTCGGTGACACAGGAGATCGTAAGTGTCTCTAAGGAGCAAGCAGAACTTCCTCTCGTAGCAGAGGAGAAGAAGGTTATTGAAAAGATTATCCCCTCGGTGACAGAAGGGAAAGTCCCGGTAGTCCCTCAACAGGAGGTTGTTGAAAACGTTGCCCCTTCGACGACAGAAGAAAAAGTTCCTGTTGTGACACAAGAAAGGGCTATTGAGCAGAATGTCCTACAAGAAAGGGTTATTGAACAGTCTGTCCCACAAGAAAGGGTTATTGAAAGGGCTGTCCCACAAGAAAGGGTTATTGAAAGGGCTGTCCCACAAGAAAGGGTTATTGAACAGTCTGTCCCACAAGAAAGGGTTATTGAACAGTCTGTCCCACAAGAAAGGGTTATTGAACAGTCTGTCCCACAAGAAAGGGTTATTGAAAGGGCTGTCCCACAAGAAAGGGTTATTGAAAGGGTTGTCCCACAAGAAAAGGCTATTGAACAGGCCGCCCCTACGGCGACAGAAGAAAAAGTTCCTGTTGTGACACAAGAAAGGGTTATTGAACAGAATGTCCCACAAGAAAGGGTTATTGAACAGAATGTCCCACAAGAAAGGGTTATTGAACAGAATGTCCCACAAGAAAGGGTTATTGAACAGAATGTCCCACAAGAAGGGGTTATTGAACAGAATGTCCCACAAGAAAGGGTTATTGAACAGAATGTCCCACAAGAAAGGGTTATTGAACAGAATGTCCCACAAGAAAGGGTTATTGAACAGAATGTCCCACAAGAAAGGGTTATTGAACAGAATGTCCCACAAGAAAGGGTTATTGAACAGAATGTCCCACAAGAAAGGGTTATTGAACAGAATGTCCCACAAGAAGGGGTTATTGAACAGAATGTCCCACAAGAAGGGGTTATTGAACAGAATGTCCCACAAGAAAGGGTTATTGAACAGAATGTCCCACAAGAATGGGTTATTGAACAGAATGTCCCACAAGAAAGGGTTATTGAACAGAATGTCCCACAAGAAGGGGTTATTGAACAGAATGTCCCACAAGAAGGGGTTATTGAACAGAATGTCCCACAAGAAGGGGTTATTGAACAGAATGTCCCACAAGAAGGGGTTATTGAACAGAATGTCCCACAAGAACGGGTTATTGAACAGAATGTCCCACAAGAAGGGGTTATTGAACAGAATGTCCCACAAGAAGGGGTTATTGAACAGAATGTCCCACAAGAAGGGGTTATTGAACAGAATGTCCCACAAGAAGGGGTTATTGAACAGAATGTCCCACAAGAAAGGGTTATTGAACAGAATGTCCCACAAGAAGGGGTTATTGAACAGAATGTCCCACAAGAAGGGGTTATTGAACAGAATGTCCCACAAGAAAGGGTTATTGAACAGAATGTCCCACAAGAAAGGGTTATTGAACAGAATGTCCCACAAGAAGGGGTTATTGAACAGAATGTCCCACAAGAAGGGGTTATTGAACAGAATGTCCCACAAGAAAGGGTTATTGAACAGAATGTCCCACAAGAAGGGGTTATTGAACAGAATGTCCCACAAGAAAGGGTTATTGAACAGAATGTCCCACAAGAAGGGGTTATTGAACAGAATGTCCCACAAGAAAGGGTTATTGAACAGAATGTCCCACAAGAAAGGGTTATTGAACAGAATGCCCCACAAGAAGGGGTTATTGAACAGAATGCCCCACAAGAAAGGGTTATTGAGCAGAATGCCCCACAAGAAAGGGCTATTGAAAGGGTTGCCCCACAAGAAAGGGCTATTGAACAGGCTGCCCCTTCGGCTACAGAAGAGATTGTCACTGTTTCTAAAGAGAAAGAAGAAGTCCCTGTTGTAACAGAGGAAAAGGTTCCCGCTGTGAGAAATGAGACAGTTATTGAAAAGATTACTCCTTCCGTAACAGAAGAAAAAGTTGTCAATCAACGGAAGGTTGTTTCTTACGAAGATGCTACAGAAAATCAGGAAAATCAAGTTACTGGAGATGAAGAAACGGACAAAACTGAATTGAAGTTTATCATCACCATACAAGAGAGAATAGTCCGTGAACAGACAGTCTCGATCATACCCGTGATGGACAAGGACGCCAACACAAGAAGGAATGGAAAAGTGGCGAAGAAACAACTGAAAAGAATAATGAAGAAGGTGGCCCGCGCCGTACGGGAAGAATTAAGCAAGGAACACAAGACAGCGGGGCAGGGACAGTAGCAGGAGAAGCTGTAACCAGTGTGAGGGAACAGGCTGCCACTCTCCACCAAACCGACAGCCACCACCACCAAAATGTCCCCTCAACACCCAGCTGCTTGCGATGGGATCCCTAAGAAAGTGTTCCATATTTTCTTGTCTTTTCTTATCTATCTATCTTACTATGGTGTACATTGTAGTATAAACACTTACACTTTGCGTTCCTATGGAAACCCGGTGTAAGCTCTTTCCAACAGACTGAAGCAACTCTTTTTGAGATAGGAGGAGAAGGAGGAGGAGGAGGAGGAGGAGGGGGGGCGGAAGAGAACGATTTAAAATAAGAAAGAAATAAGAAACTAATAATATAAATAAGAGTAAGACTAAATAAAGGGGGAGGAGGAGGAGGAGCACGAAGAGGAGGAAAGGAAAGAGAACGATGAAAGAGATGAATGTGGGTGGAAGAGAGAGAGAGAGAGAGAGGAAAGGAAAGGAATAATCAAGTAACTAAGACAGAGAGAGCAATATAGATGAGAGAGAGAGAGAGAGAGAGAGAGAGAGAGAGAGAGAGAGAGAGAGAGAGAGAGAGAGAGAGAGAGAGAGGTTTTTTTCTTTCTATGCTTATCTCATCAAACCTAACGATTCCTCCTCCTCCTCCTCCTCCTCCTTATTTTCTTTTCTTCTTTTCTCGTTTTCTAGTCTTGTTTTCTTGTTTCTTCTTATTTTTACTTTTTGCGTCGTCCTAAGATAATATAGATATCTTGTTATTGAATTTTCTGTGATTGAATATATATTTCCTTTTCCTCTTCTTGTGTCATTCTGTTTACTTTCTTGGCCATTGTTTGAAGAATATCTTTATCTTGGCTCTTGGATGTTCTGAGTTTAAATATTATATCATTAGGTTCCATCATTACTAATCGGCTTATGTGTTCGGAACAAAGAGATCAGAAAATACGTGGGAGTCTTACTTGACTCGCAATCATTGGTTTCGGAATTTTTTTTGTATGTTAAGGAAATTAGATAAATGAAATAAAAGGAATATCAAGGTGAAAACAAAATAGAAAAAAATCTTGCAACATTCTGCTTCCACACGAAAAATGATATAGAAAAAAATGCTATTATAATTTATGCTTTTCCTTTCTCATGATAATAATAATAATATTAATAATAATAATAATAATAATAATAATAATAATAATAATAATAATAATAATAATAATAATAATAATAATAATAATAATAATAATAATAATAATAATAATAATAATAATAATAATAATAATAATAATAATAAATTATATAGAAAAATGATATAAAAAAATGCTATAGAAAAAAATGATATAGAAAAATGTAAAAATATAAAAATGATATAGAAAAATTATATAAAAAAAAATCTTTTATAATTTTTGATTTTCCTTTTCATGATAATCTATGCATATTTTTGTTTGCTGTTTTTATAAGCGTTTACGTTTTAGCATATAGTTTATTATTCATCCGCAAGAACAATGTATGAATATTCATATCTTGAGAACTAGTGTAAACATTTTTTTTGCGTTATGACTGTGTTAGAAAAAATTACTCAACGTTTACACTTCTACGATTCACGAATTTCAATTGTTACTTTTCTTTTCTGTTTTCATTTTCTATTCTGCTGATTGGGTGCATGGGATACCTGTCTGGCTCGAGGTACTCCTGATTTATGTAGGTCTTCAGTACGTCAGGGGAGCATCGTGTTGTGATTGGTGCTCGGGTCTGTATACTTTGGGAAGCCGGCACGTGACTGGCTTAGAGGGTTGTTTATCAGTCAATCGGAGAATATGATTGGCTGGAAACCTGTTGACGGCCATAGCAGGCTTAAGATGGTAATAGTGTCCACGTGTGTGTCTGTGTGTGTGTGTGTGTGTGTTTGTCTGTGTGTGTGTGTGTGTGTATAATAATAATAATAGTCGGTTTATTTCGCAGATGGCAGCCGTCAGGCTGAAAATGTACATATTAAAATTACAAAGTGTAACTATATAAAAAAAATACAATATGAAAGGGGTGTGGGGGTAGGTAATTTACATTAACGGAGGGAACGTTGTGGTGATACTTGAGTGGTGAGGAGGTGGTGGAGTGCGGTGTGGTAGAGCGATGAGGCGGGAAGGTAATCCTCTTCTGGAAGGCGAGTAGGTGTTAATCCGAGGTCATCCCCAGGTCAAAAAATGCTGGGTCAGGTAGCAGCAGGTGGCCTGGGAGCAGGTAGAGGCGGTATCGGTGGTCACTCAGAAAGGGGCTTAGCGGTGAAGTGCTAATCCAATACAGGTGGCGAGACAGATGTGCAGACTCGCTGCTGTTCCTGGGAACAGACTGCACAGCCTGGTCCTGAGCAGACTGAACATTGCCCCCACCTGAGTGACGAAGCCTCCGCTGCACTGCATCTGACCAGACTTCAACAGCAGGATGGGCGGGCTGGTGAGCCTGGGGGAGACCTCGGGGCGTCGGCAGGGACTTGATGGAAGGTCGCGGCGGCGACAGACTCGGCGATCTGTGTCTTTCCGGCACCACACACGCACTCCACTCACTCTGTCAGACTGTCACCATGATATCACTTAGTGTCACAAAAAATAACTTGCTTAGTAGTGTTTCTTGAAGAAATGTGTGTGTGTGTGTGTGTGTGTGTGTGTGTGTGTGTGTGTGTGTGTGTGTGTGTGTGTGTGTGTGTGTGTGTGTGTGTGTGTGTGTGTGTGTGTTGTTCAGCTTTACGATTCTTGCTGTTTATTGCGTGTGTTTTTGTTTGTTTGTTTCAGATTAAGGTTTGAGAATTAAAATTTGAGATTCAGATATGTTTTCTGGTGTTAACGAAAAACCTGTCAGACATTCGTTATGACTTTATCATTGTGTTATTATATTGTTAGAAGATTCAAAGGACAAAGATAGAAGTTAAGTTGTACGCACTTTTTTTTATTATATATGAAAAGAAAACGCTGTATCACACACACACACACACACACACACACACACACACACACACACACACACACACACACACACACACACACACACACACACACACACACATTCACATATACATGACCTCACATACACCCACACACCCACACACACAGAAACATAAAGCGTGTCAGAATAATAACTATGAATCCTTGTTTTATTATGTATGTATTTTTTGAACTGTTAAATGTCACGTCAGCTGGGAAAACATCCGCTTAGCATTATGATATATTAGTTAGTCTCTTGTTTTTCATGGCATGTGTCAGAGAGAGAGAGAGAGAGAGAGAGAGAGAGAGAGAGAGAGAGAGAGAGAGAGAGAGTCTCAGGTGCCGTGTGCGAGGAAGGTGATGGAAGAGGAGGAGGAAGGGGAGAGAACGTGCGTGTGTGGAAGGAAGTGATAATTTTGAGAGAGAGAGAGAGAGAGAGAGAGAGAGAGCGCACATATTCTCCTTTGCATAATGGTAAATAGACTCCCTGTAATCCTGTTTGCGTCTTGGGTTGATGTCTCGTCAACTGTATGAGTACCTGCTCAGCTCTGTTAACGCCTGGGCAGGACTCGCAGCTCCTAGGAAGGTAATGGTTGTTGTAGTTGTGGTCGTGCCGGTGGAGGTGGTGGTGGTGGTGGTTGAGATTAGGTTTCATTTATAAAGTTGTCGTTCTTCAAGTATTATCTTGTAATGGATGCTATTGTTTTGACGGTATTTATAGTGAGCACATCAGAAGTCAGAAGTAAATCGTAATGATACAAGATCATGGAGTTTGATATTATATTCGAGAGACATTACTGCTTCTGTTGCTTCCATAGCTTTAAACCTTACACGTTACATATATATTTCTTTCCTCATAGTATTTGTAATTTATTTTATTAATAACAAGACTGGGACATGGAAAAATGTATATGTAATTGCTTATGCTTTCATCTTCTAACTGATTTATATGAAAATATTTTTTTCTCTATATGATTGATTCGTTTTTCTACATTTCTTGTTTTTTACACCGTATTATTTTTTTCCAGCGATCTATGCAAGTATGGTTCTAAACTACATTCATTGAGTCAAACAGTTTATTTATACTGGATATTATATACCTACTTGCTTTGTCATCTCCATATTTTCTTGAAACATTACTCCCAAGAGTTTTGTCATCAGAAATATAGATTATTATTGAAATGTGACTGTCTCGATCCGTAGAGTTGTGTTAAATATGAAAATCATTTGTAATCATTCCACGCACTTGGGAATAGGGAGGAAAATGAAAGTGATAGATGTGTAGATAGTTGTATTTAAAGAAAGATAGGTCGGTAGATAGATAGATGGATAATAGATAGATAGATAGATAAACAGACATACACAGACAGACAGACACAGACAGAGAGACAGACAGAGCATTGAAGATAAAAGAATCTGGAAAATAATGGTGAACGATGGGAGGTGAACGAAGTTAGGAAGGAAGGAAGGAAGAGTGAGGAGACGCATCATAAGGAGGGGAAGATGGGATGACAGAGGGGAAGGAAGAAGGGAAGTGGACGTCGGCAAATAGAACAGTGATGCAGGACGGGCGGCGGCGCGGTAGAATAGAATCGAGTCGGATACAAAACCAAGAAATGAAGATGGAAAAGTTAAAGCAACCGACCACCACATGCCAGAGCTGAGAGAAGGACGGCAAGCAATTTTATTTCTACACATCATTTTTTTCCATTTTGTTTCATCCTTCCTCCTCCGTTTCGTCATTTTTTATATACATTTTCCTTTAACCTTTTCTCCTTTTTCCTTTCTTTTTTTCTTCTTTATATAATTATTTCTACATGATATTTTTTCTTTCCCTTTTGTTTCAACTTTCCTCTTCAGTATCGCCTTTTTTTACAGATTTTTTCTTTTTCTTTTTTCATTTCTACTTTTCTCTACACGATTTTGTTTTTCTCTTCCCCTTCAGTAGCGTTCTTTTTATATATAATATTTCTGTTTCTCCTGTTATCCCTTTTTTATTTTATTTTTTTCTCTCTGTATATCCTTATTTCTACGCATCTTTTTATATCTTCCCTTTTGTTATTTATTTTATATGCGTGTTATCCAGATCCAGACTCCCCTCCAGCCTCGCCCTTGTTATAAACTTTCTCTTTTCTTTTTCCTTTCCTTTTTTCTTTTTTATATACCTTATTTCTACGCATCTTCTTATATCTTCCCTTTTGTTATTCTTTATATGCGTGTTATCCAGATCCAGACTCCCCTCCAGCCTCGCCCTTATTTTAAACATTCTCTTTTCCTCTTCCTTTCCTTTTTTTCTTTTTTATACACCTATTTCAACACGACTTTTTTCTCTGTCCCTTTTGTTTCACCTTTTCTGTTCAGACATGTTCTTTTCATACATACTTTCCTTTCAACAGCTCATTATTTTTCCAGCCCTTCATTTTCAGCAGTTCAGCTTACACGCGCTTCTTAGCCCTCACAAAGGCTTCTAATATCTTGCCTTAGCCGGGAGAGTACTGAACGAGGCTTATTATTAATTACTTTTATGCCTGAATAGATGTTAATTATATTCTCGGGATGAGGGAACAGAATGGTGTCGTCGACGGTGATGGTGGTGGTGGTGGTTGTGGTGGTGGTGGTGCTGGATGTAGTGTGCTTTTGGCAGTGTCGTGTTTACTAGGTTGCGTGTTGATGATGGTGGAGGGGAAACTGGAGGTGGATGGGAGGGAGTGGAAGGGAAAGTGGTGGTGGTGGAGGAGGAGTTTGGTGGAGAAAGTGATGGCTCAATTCGCGCGGTGGAGTGAAGGAGAAGTGTTTTGTGGGGTTAAGAAACGAATGACCTTGTCGGGTGATGGAGTGAGAGAGGGGAGTGAGAAGCGGAAGAGGAGGAGGAGGAGGGGGAGAAAGAGGAGGAAGCGAAGACGATGAAGAGGAGAAGGAGAAGACTGTAAAAAGCCTTGTGTGGTATGTGTGGAAGATAAAATATTTGGGCTTTGGTGCGTGGTAGAGTTGTTGTTGTTGATGAAGGCGGTGGAGGTGGTGCTCCTTGTGGCGAAGGTAATGGGTAAGTTATGTGGTGGGGAAATTAATGGTCAGGATACGAGGTTGAGAAAGGAATAATTTACTTGACTGATGGAGGAAAGACTGATTTTTCTTCGTGCTGGAGGAGAAAATAAGAATTACATTGTGTGACTGAGGGAGAACTAATGAATTTATTTGGGGGAGAGACGAATGGTGGCCTTTCTCTGCCCAAGGAAATGATAGTGGTGAAGAAACGTAATGTGTGTAATTGGCAGCAGGAGAAGATTTATAAGCAACTGCGGATAGAAGGAGGAACAGGGTGAGAGAGGGGGTAAAGATAGGGGGAATAATGATTGTAAATAGATTATTGTACAGGGTAGAGAGGGAAGATGGGGTAAGGAGGAAGCGTAGACTGTGTAGAAGGGAGGTGAAGGGATAAATCGGGTTAGGAGAGGAAAGGGGAGAGGGGGAGAGGTATGAGAATGGAGAAGAAGAAGAAGTGAGAAGAAAGGTGCAAGAAAAAGATAGGAGAAGAGAAAGAAGGAAAGATAAATGGAAGAGAAAACGGGGTTGAATAGATACGTGGAGATAAGACGACAAGAAATAGAAGTAGTAGTTTCAAAGTAGGAATAGACAGAAAGGATTGGAAAAGATGTGAGAGAGAGAAGAGGGAAGGGACATCAGGAAGAAAAATAGCAATACAGCAGGAAGACGACAGCAGCGAGTTCGAGGCTGGATAACCATTCTCCCCAAACTACAATTATTCGATCACGCCTCTCGATTTAAAGGGAAGTCTCACAGCGATCAGTCTTGTTAATTGCGTCGTGGGTGAGTTGTCAGGTGAGGCGAGGAGAGACGGCCAGTTGTGAGGACTTTCCCTTTCGTTTGCCCTCCTATCAAGACCCCATCTACATCACCCAAGTTTATTTTTTTATGTCATTCTCTTCTCTCTCGTTTTCTCTCTTCCTTTCCTGTTTCCTTTCTGACTTTCTTCTTCATGAATTAACGTCCCCATCTTCATCACCCAATTTTCCTTTCTTTCTCTCTCTCTCTTCCACTACCTTTCCAAGTTTCTTTTCTCCCTCTCTTCCTCCTCCCTCTCTCTCCTTGTCTTCTCTTCCTTTCCTGTACCCTTTTTGGCTTTCTTCCTCTCGAATTATCCCCTCCATCTTCATCACCTAAGTCTCTTTTTTGTCTATCTCTCTTTCTTCCCCCCCTCTCTCTCTCTCTTCAACTCCATTTCCAAGTGCCTTTTATCCCCCTCTTTCTCCTCCCTGTCTCTCCTTCTCTCCCTCTTCCTTTCCTATTTCCTTTCTGACCTCCATCTTTCACCTTCATCACCCAAGTTTCTTTTCACTTAATCTCTCTCTCTCTCTCTCTCTCTCTCTCTCTCTCTCCTATTTCCTTTCTGGCTTTCTTGCTCATGAATTACCGCCTCCATCTGCCCCGCCAGCGTCATTATCCCCTCATCATCATAGCTAACGAGGAATAACTTGACTCTCGCGCCGGAACTTAAGGCGTCTCGGGAGCGGCGTGTTGCCTCCTGAAGCCTTTTATCACACCTAGATTTATCAGGTGATTACGTAATGAGAGAGAGAGAGAGAGAGAGAGAGAGAGAGAGAGAGAGAGAGAGAGAGAGAGAGAGAGAGAGAGAGAGAGAGAGAGAGAGAGAGAGAGAGAGAGAGAGAGAGAGAGAGAGAGAGAGAGAGAGAGAGAGAGAGAGAGAGAGAGAGAGAGAGATTTGAGAGAGAGAGAGAGAGAGAGAGAGAGAGAGAGAGAGAGAGAGAGAGAGAGCAGGGTACGAAGTCTTGTCAAGTCTTTCATGTCACTGCTCTTCGAAATGCTTTACCGAGGTCACTTCAGGGTCTTGACTCGAGGAGGAAGTAGAAGAGGAGGAGGAGGAGGAGGAGGAGAATAAGGAAGAAGATGATGCTTGCTGCCTGATCCTCTTTCTTTGATTTATCTTGTCCAGTTCATTGCTCAATTTCCCGCCATTCATTTCATTTATCCATTCGTCAATTGCCTGATTCATTTATTCATTATTTTATTCACGTCACGCATTTAGTATTTCTTCCCTTTGATCAGTGAAATCGTAGTTCTTATCCAGTTTATTCATATTATCCTCTACCACTCCTCTCCTTCCACTCCCTCACTTCCTCTGTTGTAATTAATGGATTCCCCGGCTTAATGATTCCCCTGTTTTTCACGTCTTTGTCTCTATTATTAATATCCGTACTGCACGTGAGCTCCGCCGCCTTGTTATGACTTATTGACCCGTATAGTGAGCGATTAATTGATGCAGCGGCTCGTCCATTCATCATCTAGCCATCGACGGGGTTCCTGGGGTAGACAGGACGGGGTGGGATGGAGTGGGGCGAGAGAGGCGAGCGAGGCGAGGCATATTCGGGCGGGGAGCGGAACGAGACTTGGCGGTAGACTCGATGCGGTAACTCAGATCTTCCGGGAAAGCATTAATTTTCCATCGCTGTTTCGTAATATCGGCGTCCAGTTATTAGGCAGCAAATCCACAAGGCATTTCAGAGCTCGCGTCCGGCATAACTGACTTTTACAATGCAGTCTTCCACGAATTCTGGACGCGCTGAAATCAATCCTCCATTAATTGAATAATGAACGAAGGGTCTACGATTGTGTGACTTTGGTGGCGTTCAGTGGAGCATTTTCACAACGTTAGATTAGTTTCCTTTATTTGGGTTAGATTTATTGGTTGTGTTTGAGTGAGATGTTTACTTGGGGGTAGCTGGGATGTTTTTTTTAGCAATTATCTATTAAGAAGGGAAGTTGTTGATGGGTTAATGTGAGTAGAGAGGGGAATGGAAAGGTGAATGATAGGACTAAAGGAAAAGTGAAGTAAAATAAAGTAGAGTTGAGTATGGACTTTGAAGGAGTAAGTGAAGGAAAAACACTTGAAACGTACCCCATCAAGGAACTATACCTATCAACACACACACACACACACACACACACACACACACACACACACACACACGTACATCATCCCTACTCCACCCTTCCCCCCCCTCTTATCCAACACACGCCTTACCCAACACAGGTCCAGACGCTTCGCCCATCACGGGAAACGCCGCGCCACAGTCCGCTACAAATTTTCTCTCCGAACTTTCTTCCACGTCCGGTAATAAATCATACGCAAGGCTTTCACTAAGTTTCCAGAAGTTGTTTTACTACTGCGACAGATGAACGGCTTACCTTCTTATCTTCTTATTTCTCCCCCCTCCCTTCTCTCTTTTTATTTTCCCTCTGACCACGAATGGGAAGGCTGGCAGGGTAGGGGACGGACAGGGAAGGGTAGGGCCAGGGCAGGGGAGGGATAGGCAGGGCGAGACGAGGCTGGATTTGAGTTTATCTTCATTCATCTTCGTCTTGTTTTAGGTCGTCACTTTTAATCACCTCGATCACGCAGCGTCTTCATTCAGTTGACTAGATAAAGGACGCCCAGCTTTTAGAAAGGAAAATAATAATAAGATAGCAAACCCCCAAAAGAAATATGGATCCTTCATTGCCAGAAAGTAGTGGTTGGCATCTTAATTCAGTTGGGTATATAGATAAAGAGAACCGTAGAAAAATATTGCAATACCAAACAAAAGAGGAAATAAGAAATCTTCTGCTAGAGGAAGCGAACTGCAAAGAACAAACAAACATTAAACGTAATTGGTACAGGCAAAGGGGGTAGAAGCAATAGTTGAAATTCACTGTGAAGGGAGTTGTGGTCAGATTAAGCGTATAATCCCACACCTCAAAAAGCAAACAAAGAAAGCAATCACGAAATAAGGGAATAAGGGAAGTAAATGGAGAAAGTTTAATTGTCGAAGGGCAGTAATGGAAATAATGAAGTTTTGGTTGAAGGAAGCACCACCCTACATTATAATTCGCACAGCAAACAAAAGGATAAATTAATCGAAGTTCTTTATACTGTCGAATTGAAATTACCACCATGAAGCTAGAGTTGACGTAAGCAGGAACACAACCCTTCTCGTTTCTCTTCACCTAACACCCCTTTCCCCCCCAACACACACACCTGTCTCGTCCGGCCAGCGCTAATGAGTTTCGAGTACCTGTTTGTCGGGGCGTGGGACTGGTGGGTGGCTGCGAGGCGTCACTTAGGTTTCACAACGACGGCGTGACGGCACAGGGGACGGACGGCTGTCAGGAGGGGGAGTGAAGGGAAGGCAAGCGAGGCGGGTAAGGACGCAGTGGGGAAACATGATGGGCTGTGGGGATGGGACATGGTTGATGGGGTAGACTGAAGGGGAAATGGTGGGCAATAAGAAAGACATGTATTAGAGATGAAGAGGTGAAGGAGTAAACAAAAGGCAATGATACGTAAATAGAAGGGGATGGAAGGAAGAATAAGTTTGGCGTCAGGAAGAAGTTAATAAGAAAAGTTAGAAAAAAAAATTATAAAAGAAAGTAAAAATGAAAATCTGGGCAAGGAAAGGTCGGAAAAACTAGCAAAAAGACAAACGTAAATAGAAGGGGATGGAAGGAAGAATAAGTTTGATGTCAGGAAGATGTAAATAAGAAAAGTTAGAAAAAAATAACTAATAAGAGATAGTAAAAATGAAAAGCTGGGCAAGGAAAGGTAGAAAAAACTAGCAAAAAGAAACAAAAAACGAAAATATAAAAGTAGATTCGAAAAGAAGAGGAAAACAAAGAAGAGCAGAAAGGACAAATAGAAGAAAGCAAAGGCGTATAAAAACAAAAAAAAAGAGAGGAGAATATATAGCATAAAGATAAGACGTAAAATAATAGGAGACAAGTGAGAGGCAGGGAGGCGCAGGTGAAGGGTATAGGGGAACAGAGGAGAGGGAAAGTACCTGGCTGCCTCTCTCCTCATAAAACACCTGTACGTGCCTTGGTTTTCTATTACCCGGATGTTCTTGTTTCCCCGCCTCCTCTTATCACCCAACACGTCCCTTGAGAGTCCTTCCTTCCTTCCTTCTCTCACTACCTGCGCACTTGTCATTTTCCCTGTTGTTGTTTTTATATCTCTTTTCTTAACCTACTTTGCTGTTTTAGTGTTTTTTTCCTCGTCATAAAGTAAGTCCTCTTTGTTTCGCTATTTTTTTTCTGGTACTTCTTTCTCTGCCAATTTTCTATGTTGTTTTCCCTCTTTTTCTGCCCCTTCGCGTTCGTGTCCTTTTCTCTGGTGCTGTTTTTCATTCTCTTTTCTTATCCTTCTTTGCTGTTTTCGTGTTTATTTTTCTTCTTCATTAATTTTATTTTGTTTTTCTCGCTATTACTTTTTCCCTGGGTCTGTTTTATGTTGCTATTCTATGTTGTTTTTCCTGCTTTCTTGCACTTTTGCGGTCGTGTTCCTCCTTTCTCTTCACCAAAATACCTCTTTCTTCCACTGTATCATCTCCTTCATCAATCTGTTTCCCTTCTCTTTCGCTTCCCTTTTCCTCCTCGCTCCTTTCGTCTTCCTCTTCTTCCCTCTTTTTTTTTCCTTCTCCTTTTTCTTCCACACAGTTGTTCGTCTACTCAGCTTTCCCTCTCCTTCTTCGTCCTTGGGTGTAACGGCCCCACCTTTTCCAGTCTACAGCTTTTCTTCACTATCCTTCTTTCCATTTCCAGTAACCTCACTAATTATCCCCCTTCCTTTTCATCGTTTTTTCTTGTTTGCTCCTACTTGAAGCTTCTTTATATCCCTTTTCTAGCTATTTTATTTTTCCCTTTTGGTTTCCGAATGTCGTATGTTCTTGCACCGTTCCCCTTTCAGATTTAATTTTAGTTTCTTTATCAATATTGGCATTGCTTCCTTTCCTCGTCTTTTTCTTCACTCTCCTTCTATTTTTCCTCCTTATTCTTCTTTCATGCAGTTAGATTTCGTTCCTTTCTCTTCCTTTTCATTCCTTTATGTTCCCTTCGCTTCTCTTCATTTCCCTACCCGTCACATCCCATTGCGTCCCGTCACTTCCCATCCCATTCTGTTCTATCTCTCCCAATCACTTCGCTTAACCCTCTATCCTTATTCTTCTTTCATGCAGTTAAATTTAGTCCCTTTCTCTTCCTTTTCATTCCTTTACGTTTCCTTCGCTTCTCTTCATTTCCCTACCCGTCACATCCCATTACGTCCCGTCATTTCCCATCCCATTCTGTTCCATCTCTCCCAATCACTTCGCTTAACCCTCCATCCTTCAGGCTCTCCCTCCTGAACCCGAGATCTTTACATTCTGCATCTTAATCCAATTACTCTTCGTGTCCCTTTTCCGGAGACCCTTGTTATTCCTTTTCCCTTGCCCGCGCTATCTTCAGCATCTCATATCTTTTTCGTTTTAGGATTTGCTACTAGGATTTTTTTTTTTTTACCAACTTCGTCTTCTGCTGCTCTGTTCATTCATTTTCCATCTTCTTCATTTTCCTCTGTCTTCTATCATTGCCTCTTCCTGTCTTCTTCCGGCCACACCTTCCTTTTCCTCCACTCCCCTTCTTCCTTCTTTTTTTCCTCTTCTTCCTTCTCCTCCTCCTCCTCCTCCTCCTCCTACTTCAATTCATTCTTCTACAAAAACTTATCCGGTCGTTTCGGTTTTCCCCTCCATTCTTCCTCCTTATTAACCTCATTCTTCAATCTGTTTCCCTTCTCTCTCGCTTCCCTTTTCCTCCTCAATCCTTTCGTCTTTCTCTTCTTTCCCTTCTCTCCTCCTCCTCCTCCTCCTCCTCCTCTTTCTTCTACAGAGTTGCTCGTCTGTTTCACTTCCCCTCTCCTTCTCCTTCCTACTTATTGGTTTCATGCATCTGTTTCCCTCCTCCTTCTCTTCCTCCTCTTCTTCTTTCTCCTTCTCTTAGTACCTTCCTCCATCTCTTCCTCCCTTTACCACTTATCACTGTCTTTCTTTCTGTCTGTCTGTCTGCGTTTGTGTGTGTCTGCCTCTGTCTCTCTCTCTCCGCTATCTCTCCTCCGCCCTCTCTCTCACCCCCTCTCTCCCTCCCACTAATACCTCCTTCCATTCCCATCATATCCCATTCATTCCTGCTCCTATTATCCCATTCCCGCTCCTTTTCTTTAACCTTCACCGTCTCCCCCATTAGCCAGCCGCCGCCCAAGAGCCGTTCACCGAAGGTTATGGCGAAAATGGAATAAGTAGATGGTTTAATAAGGGTCTTGCGTGTCCTATGATCGCTCCCAACGACTCCTCTGATGGAAGCTAAAGGGAGCGAGGTGAAGGGAATGCCAGGGAAGGGAAGGGAAGGGAAAGGAAGGGGAGGGAAGGGAAGGGTTGGGGTAAGTGTATGGGTTAAGGAGGGAAGTGTGCTACTCCTGCAAGGAATGGTTGGTTGAGGAAGAGTTTCGGAAGTGATGAGGAAGAGAAAATGGAGGGTTCATATTGAAGGTTAAGAGAAAGGAAGCGAAGAGAAGAGAGAGTTAAAGGATAGCTGGTTGAGGAAGAGTTCGTACGTGATAAGAGAGAGAAAGTTAAGGATAAGGGGAAGGGAGAAATGAGGTTAGATATAAGATTAAGAGAAAAAAGGGGAAGAGAGAGAAGAGAAGGGATAATTGAAGGGATAGGAAGGAAGACCAATAGGATAAAAAGGGAGGATTATGAAAACTGTAGAAAAGAAAGATGGAAAGGAAACTGAGGGAACATAGAGATAGAATAAAGGGAAGTAAGAAAAGAGGAATAGCAAAATTGGATAAGGGGAAAAAAAAGATGAAAATAAAGACGAAAAATAAAGCTAGTAGGGAAAAAAAGTGGATAGTTAATGAGAATAAAAAGAGGGAGGGATAATAACTGTAACAAAGGAGAAAAGAGGAAGAAGGATAGAAAGTAAAGTGGGAAGAGGGAGAAAAGGAAGTAATGGGAAGCAAGAAAGAGCAAAATCAATATGTAAAGGTATTCTTGTGTATGTGTGTATAAGTTTGTAGAGGTGGAGGAGGGGAGGAGGAGGGGAAGGGGTTGGTGTGTGTGTGTGTGTGTGTGTGTGTGTGTGTGTGTGTGTGTGTGTGTGGAGATGCAGAAAAGTGTGAAATAACTCTTGTCTTGGAGAGAGAGAGAGAGAGAGAGAGAGAGAGAGAGAGAGAGAGAGAGAGAGAGAGAGAGAGAGAGAGAGAGAGAGAGAGAGAGAGAGAGAGAGAGAGAGAGAGAGAGAGAGAGAGAGAGAGAGAGAGAGAGAGAGAGAGAGAGAGAGAGAGAGAGAGAGAGAGAGAGAGAGAGAGAGAGAGAGAGAGAGAGAGAGAGAGAGAGAGAGAGAGAGAGAGAGAGAGAGAGAGAGAGAGAGAGAGAGAGGGTAGAGGGTGTGAGGGCCATTTCGCTGTCTGGATGAATGTCAAATAAGGAAGAAAAGGAATGTGTGTGTGTGGCGGACAAGACAGGAGGAGGAGGAGGAGGAGAAGGGGAAGAAGAAACGTGGAATCATGGAAGACCAGGCGAGATAAATCCAATATCCTTATATAACAAGGCTGCCTGTTTTTGTTTTTGTTTTTATTTAGGGAGTTCGTCAGGTTCTTTAGTGCCTTCAAAACAAACAGAGACAGACACAGAAACAGACAGACAGACAGACTTAAAAAAATCATGTTTCCATTTTTTTCATAGATTTCTTATTTTATTCATTTTTTCTTAACTTTTTCCTTCTCCTTATCGTTATCATTCGCTATACATACATGTGGAAGGTTTACTTTAGTCAGTGTTTCTGGTCTAGGTGATAGACTAAAAAATAGATCCACTGTAAAAAGATCAATAATTCCTGCAATGCCTAAGAACAGCTAAATGGATGTTGATATGTTATGCTTGTGTTTTAGTGTTCTAGGAAAGTTGATTGAGTAAAGCGCAACGATATAACGGACGATGTAGGTTTTTTTTCCAGTGGCGGATGACTTAGAAAAAAACATCCTACCACTGTCTTTCCTGCCTCGCCTCGCTGTAACATCTTAACTGTTATTTCTACTCCTCAGGTTAGTTTGGAGCTCAGAAAAAGCGCAGAATAATCGACGTTGCTGTAATTGATCAGGTGTTAAAATACCTGCATCATATTCTCCTGCCTTCGTCTCATTTCCAAGGTAACGAAGGTGAAAAAGAGTTGATCATTCCTTGTTATTGTTAGTTAGTAGTTAGTAGTGGTTAGTATTTGCAAGAGGAGGAGGAGGAGGAGGAGAAGGAGTAACTATGGATAGTGGGAAAAAGTTAAGGATATGGAAAAAAAAGGAAAATGACAAGAGGAAATGAATAAGAAATGAATCGAAAAATGAATCTAGGAAAAATAAAATAATGAAGACAGACGATTTTCTAGTGTATATATGTCTGCCTATCTGTCTGTATGTCTGTCCCTATTTTTTCACACACACACACACACACACACACACACACACACACGCTGGGACAAACCATTATGACGCTATTTATCATCGAACCTGACTGTAAATTCTCACCAACATTAACTATATCCCACTTGGCTTTGATTTAGTGTCTGTTGTTTGTTTTTCTGTAGTACCATTCAGTAACGAAGACTAATGACGTTATAATTGTACTGTGGAGAGAGGGAGAGGGAGTGGGAGTGGGAGTGGGAGAGGGAGTGGGAGTGGGAGTGGGAGTGAGAGAGAGAGAGAGAGAGAGAGAGAGAGAGAGAGAGAGAGAGAGAGAGAGAGAGAGAGAGAGAGAGAGAGAGAGAGAGAGAGAGAGAGAGAGAGAGAGAGAGAGAGAGAGAGAGAGAGAAGTAAAAAATAATATAAGGACAGACAGAAGGAAGAAAAAAAGAAAGAAAGAATGAGAGAAAAAAGAAAGAAAGAAAGAGAGGTATAAGAAAAGAAGACTAAAAGGAACGAAAGAAAGAAAGAAAGAAAGAAAGAAAGGAAAACGAACACAAAGCAACAAACAAACAAACAGAGAATATTTATGTTTGCATGGTGAAGTATATACATAATTAGTTAACCTTCTGCATCTTAGATAATACACAAAAAAAAACAATAATAATAAGAGTTAAGAGAAAATGACAAAGCTAAATGAAGGACAAACTAATCCCATATTTTTCTTTTTATCGTTTTCGTTCCGCACAAAATCGTAACGGTCGTGGAAGATTAATAAACGACGTGAATCATTACTTAACACAAAACCCTTAAAGGAACAGGACGCTAATTACTTTTCAGACCTTTGTTCACTACTGACTGAGAAAGGGAAGGAGAGGGAGGGAGAAGGAAGGAAGGAGATAGGGAGTAGAAAGAGAGGAAGGATGGAGAGAGGGAGGAGAAAGGAAGGAAGGAGGCTGAGATTGAGAAGAGAGAGAGAGAGAAGGACAAAATAAATGAAGGAAAGAGAGAGAGTAGAAAAGGAAGTAAGAATTGAAGGAAGGAGGCAGATATTGAGGAGAAAAGATATGAGAGAGAGAGAGAGAGAGAGAGAGAGAGAGAGAGAGAGAGAGAGAGAGAGAGAGAGAGAGAGAGAGAGAGAGAGAGAGAGAGAGAGAGAGAGAGAGAGGAGAGAGAGAGAGACAGCAGGGTAGACTCAACACACCATCCATTAGCAAGGCACAAAACATACCATTACCTTTACATTTACCTGTTAATTAAGTTTACCTTCCATACACCTGTCTATTGCACAACACCTTACTTTCCCTCTCTTGCGCGTATCATTTATCTCGCTCCTCCTGTTGTTTATCTTCCTATCATTCCTTCACTGCTCACTTCCACATAAATATTATCATTCACTACCTTTACCGTTTTTCTCTTCTCTCTTCTCTAATGTACCTTTCTCCATATCTAATCCTCCCTCTTTCTTCACCTCCTCCTCGCCTTGTTTTTCTAATTTTTCTAGTCTTTTTATCTTCCTTTCTCAACATTGCATTTTCATTTTTTTTTCATCCCCTGCCTTTCTTCCCTTTTGTACCTTTCATATTCACCTCCTTGTCTCTCCTTTCAGTTCCCTATCCTTTCCATTTTCATCTTACTTTTTTCTCCTTTTTCACGTGGTCACTTCTCACACAATCCACAATTCACTCCCACCTGCTTGGACCGCTTGGACCGCCCTTCCTTCCAGCTCCCTTAGTCGTCTTTCCAATATATAATCATCCTCTTACACCCCCACCTTATTTTCTTATCTCCCTCTTAATCCCTTCGTCTCTCCGTTCAGCTTCAGATCCTCCGACGTGCCTCCTTCTTCTTGTGTCCCCTCAATTCGGTAACTTGCCCCTTCTCACCAATTCATACCCTTCACCTCCTCCTCCCACGTCTTCCAGCTTGCTTATTCATCTTTCCAATGTGCATTCAGTCCTCAAACTCTCATCGCCTCCCTCTTTCACTCCCTTTTGTCATTGACGCCGTAGCGATCATCTTTCACTCATTCCCCTCGCCCATTCATGCCATGCCAAGCTCACACACCTCCTTCCACGTCTTCCATGCGCTTATTTCTCCCACCAACGTGCATTCAGTCATTCAAACCTTCAGCCTCTTCCTCTTCTGGCTCTTCCTCTCTCACCCCTCACCCATTCATACCATTGGTAGCTCAGACACACACACGCCAGGTATTTCTTTTTATTAACTTGTATGCTGTATTTTTTGTGCTTTTCTTATTCCAGTCTATAACTAACTAATCTATTCTGCGTTCCTTATTTTTCTAGTTTTTTTATTATTAACTTCTATGAATGTCTTTTTTAGTGCTTTTCTTGTTCCAATTTATAACTAACTAATCAATTTTTATTTCCTAATATTTTCTAGTTATTTCTTTTAATGAACTTCTGTGTTTTTCTCTTTTGGTGCTTTTCTTATTCCAATTTATAAGTAACTAATATATTCTTCTTTCCATATTTTTCTATTTACTTCTTTTTATTAACTTCTATGCTCGTCTTTTTGGTACTTTTCTTATTCCAATCTATAACTAACTAATCTGGGTTTTTTTCTTATATTTTCTAGTTATTTCTTTTCATTATCTTCTATGCCTGTCTTTTTGGTTCTTTTCTTATTCCAATCTATAACTAACTAATCTATTCCTCGTTCCTTATAATATCTAGTTATTTCTTTTTATCAACTTTTATGCTCGTCTTTTTGGTATTTTTCTTATTCCAATCTATAACTAACCAATCTATTCTTCCTATTTCTCCAGGTATTTCTTTTTATTAACTTGTATGATTGTCTTTTGGTACTTTTCTTATTCTAATCTATAACTAACTAATCTATTCTTCGTTCCTTATTTTTCTAGTTATTTCTTTCATTAACCTTTGTGCTCCTCTTTTTAGTGCTTTCTTATTCCAATTTATAACTAAGTAATCTATTCTTCTTTCCATATTTTGTACTTATTTCTTTTTATTAACTTCTATGCCTGTCTTTTTTGGTGCGGTTCTTATTCCAATCTATAAGTAACTAATCTATTCTTCTTTCCTTATTTTCAAGGTATTTATTTTATTAAATTAAATGCTTGTCTTTTTTGGTTCTTTGCTTATTCAATCTATAAATAATTAATCTGTTTTTGCTCTTTATTTTTTCCTATTTACTTCATTTTAGTATTTTGTATGCTTGTCTTGTTTGGTTCTTTTCTTATTCCAATTTATAACTAACTAATCTATTCCTTCCCCTTTTTTCCAGGTATCTCTTTTTATTATTTATGTGCCTGTTTTTTTTTTGTGTACTTTTCTTATTCCATTAATAATTAACTAATCTATTCATCGATCCTTATAATTTCTAGTCATCTCTTTTTATTAAATTATATGCTTGTCTTTTTGGTGCTGTTCTTATTGCACTCTATAACTAAATAATGTTGTTACCCTCTTGTCGTTCTCGAGCTTTTGAATGTCTTCGAGTAGCATTTCCAGTTCTATGCGCTTGGTGAGCGTTTTTCCTAAGGAGGAAACACATGGAGGACAACACCATAATATTGACAAGAGAAAATAACAAGAGACTCAAAATGACCGAGGCAGTGCTAATTTACACCCATAAACCTGCAATAAACATACAGCATCAACCTGACACGTCACTCCCGACAAAGAGGCAGCAAGCGCCAAGCTAAGCTATGATTGGCTGAGAGCCGCGCACACTAACGTGCAGGCTCAGCGAGGCAATATATAGCCCCGCCTACCAAAATCCCTCGAAGAAGAAGAAGCAGCTCACTCACTCCTTCTCCTACACCTGCAAAGAGAACATCTCCTGAAGATGGCTGAATAGGCCGAAAGACGTCTTGAGACATGGATCTCCATTACCTACAACCAAAAGACCGCCACAGTGCGTGAAATAGAAAAACAACTTATAAAGAGAATAGTGCAAAATCTGCTGTTGATATATATATATATATATATATATATATATATATATATATATATATATATATATATATATATATATATATATATATATATATATATATATATATATATATATATATATATATATATATATATATATATATATATATATATATATATATATATATATATATATATATATATATATATATAAATAGATAAATAGATGAATAGATAGATAGATGATAAGATAGAGATAGATATGAATAGAGATAGGTAGATAGATCTATAGATATTCAATACATTTACATCTCTGCTTCCTGAATATGCAAATCTCAAACAACAGATAGCGATGGATTGCTTACGGATCCCGCGGAGCATTCGATGAGCTCCCCAGATCCGGTGCCTTCCTTTGACTGACGATGACGATATAAAATCATTAGCTCTCTGTAACCATGGGTAACACTCCTGGCCGCCTCTTCGATTCTTAGGAGCAAGCAGTAATGAACTTTTGTTATTTCTTTGTTGTGCCCTTGTGCTGTGTGTCCTTTGCTGCAAGAAAAATAGTAAATAAATCACTAACCATGTCATACAACCCTAAATAAATACGGGCAAGTAATTGTACATACACAAATACACTTCCAAAAAAGTGAATGGCAGAGAAGCCAGCAAGACAAGACTTCGACTCTCCTCCACCATCCCCACCACCCCCACCACCACCATCCTTCCACCCCCCACCCATCAAGCTTCTGCTACCATCAGCTACCATCACCCCACTGCCCCTACCATTCAAGCCCCCCCTCCCCCACCACCACCCTCTCAAGCATCACCTCACACATAGAGAACAATCCAGGCGGCATTCGCTGACGAAACGAAAATATCACAACCTTTGGCATGGGTGCTACTGCTTGTGTGTGTGTGTGTGTGTGTGCCATGTGTTCCCTAACCTTCTTCTTCCCTGATGCCCCCTAACGAAATCAGGAACACAGCGTGTTCGTGGGTGGTTTATAAAGTCTGCTCAAGGTTTAGGCACATCGATCTCTGAAGCGAGAATCAATTACCCTTTTCATTGAACAGTCCATATTTGATCTTCCCGTGAGTTGTTCAATATAGATACACACATGCAACTTATTATTAGAACAGTCTTATTCTTGTTTTGCACTCTTCCCTGGGTTTAAAATAGAGAACCACTTGTTAACTAATCTTTATGACTTTCTTACTCATTTATGCCCGTGGCTTTGAAACTAGAAGACACTTATTAAAACTAATGTGGGTGTGTGTGTGTGTGTGTTTGTGTGTGTGTGTGTAAATATTTCTGACGCACTTTGAAAACAGGATCAACTTTTAACGAATAATCTGCCTATGGGCTACGCATTTTACGTAATCCATCCTCCATATCACATCACCTATTTGTTGCTGTTTTTTTGTCTATAGCTTTTTCGTCTCTACAAGTAGAGGTGTTGCCTCAGTACGATTCATTACAGTTTCTCAGCATTATTTACTTTTATTTACTTTTTAAATCTAAAGAAAATAAAAGTATCGGTTGATAAGGTCCGTAGATTTATAATGGACACCAAGGCCTTGAGATGTCAGCTGGGTGTGCATTTCGTGGTGAGCATACATTTACATCTCACAACTTCACTGAATATATAAAAATCCTATAAACAATGAATGGCAGTGGACCCAACACGGATCCCCGCGGAGCGTCATTCATTAGGCTGTCCCGGTCCGATTGCCTTCCGCTGACTGACTGATGACATTATAAAATCATTAGCTCTCTGTAACCATAAGGTAACATGCTCTTTCGGCCGCCTCTTCCGATTCTTACAGGAGCAGCGAGTAGCGGGCTTTTTTATTGTTTCCTTTGTTGTGCCCTTGTGCTGTGTCCTTTGCTGTAAAGAAAAATAGTAAAATAAATCACTAACAAGCTGTCATACAACCCTAAATAAATACACGGGCAAGTAATTATTATACACGAAATACACTTCCCAAAAAGTGAATGACGGAGAAGCCAACCAAGACAAGACCTTCGACTCTCTCCTCCACCCACCCCCCCCCCCCCCCCCCCCCCCCAACAACCCCCCCCCCCCCACCACCCACCAACCCCCACCACCAGCACCACCACCCATCAACCCCCCCCTCCCCACTGCCACACCACCACCCTCTCAGAAGCCACATCTCCACCAGAACAATCCAGGGCGTGGCATTCGCTGACGAAACGAAAATATCACAACCTTTAATGGCAATGGTGCTACTGCGTGTGTGTGTGTGTGTGTTCCCTAACCTAACCTAACCTAACCTAACCCCTGATGCCCCCTAACGAAATCCAGGAACTGGCGTGTTCGTGGATGGTTTATAAGAATCTAGCAAGGGTTTACTAGGCACGTCGATCTGAAGCTTGAGAATCAATTGTTACCTTTTCATTAGAACAGTCTTGCACTTGTTTGATCTTCCCGTGAGTTTGATAATATAGATACACACTTCTTAACTTATTCTTAGAACAGTCTTATTCTTCTTTACTCTTCCCGTGGTTTTGAAACTAGAGAACCACTTGTTAACTAATCTGTATGACTTTCTTACTCTTGTTTACTCTTCCCGTGGCTTTGAAACTAGAGAACCACTTGTTAAACCTAATGTGGTGTGTGTGTGTGTGTGTGTGTGTGTGTGTGTGTAAATATTTCACGACGCGCACTTTGAAAACAGGATCAGCTTTTAACGAATAATCTGCCTAGCAAGAGCTTACGCATTTGTACGTAATCCACTCCCTCCATTATCACATCACCTGTTGTTGCTGTTTTTTTTGTCCTGCTTTTTCTCGTCTCTACAAGTAAGAGGGTGTTGCCTCGGTACAGAATTCGTGCAAGTTTCTCAACGTTATTTACTTTTTTATTTTACTTTTTAAATCTAAGAAAATAAAAGTATCGGTGATGAGTCCGTAGATTTATAATGGACACAAGGCCTTGAGGATGTCAGCTGGTGTGCATTTTCGTGGTGAGCGAGACAAAAGATGAGAAGTTAATTTGAAGTGATTTATATATTTACGTAGTAGCGGTATTGGAAAAAATAATCTTCAGCTCATATTAATTATGGAAAACGAAGGGAGTTAACATATAATACGGAGTTTTCGATTACTGTTTATTTTATTTTATTTTATTTATGTTTTGCGTTCGTTGTTGTGAGGTATTATTTTTCTTCTTACTCTCCTCGTTGATTTTGTTGTCATTATTATTATTTTCCTCATACTTCTTCTTCTTCTTTGTCTTTTCTTCTTCTTCTTCTTCTTCCAGGACGCTAGCGTTCTTCAGGATGAGCTAGACAGACTATATGATTGGGCGGGGAAGTGGCAGATGGAATCCAATGTCGGGAAGTGCAGTATTCTGAGTGTAGGTAGGAATAACCCTCACACAATTATATACTCCTTAAATGACACTCCGCTGAGTAGGTCTGGGTGTGAGAGGGATTTAGGAGTCTTAGTGAGCACTGACCTCCGTCCTGGAGCTCAGTGCGTTCAAGCTAAGAATCGTGCAAATAGGGTACTGGGTTTCATCTCGAGGAGCGTAAGCAATAGGAGCGCTGAAGTCATCCTCAAACTCTACATAGCATTAATTAGACGTCATTTCGATTATGCGGTTCAGTTCTGGTCATCTTACTGTAGAGTGGATATCAAGTAGTTAGAATCTGTACAGAGGATGATGACAAAATTATTCAAGGGTGAAACTTGCCTTATGAAAATAAACTGAAGCATTTAAATTTATACGCTCTAGGAAGGCGAAGGTTACGAGGTGACTTGATCGAGGTTTATAAATGGGTGAAGGACTTTAATAAAGGGGATGTAAATAGGGTTTTGGTTGCAAAAGAGCAAGGTAGAACACGTAGCAACGGTTTTAAGCTAGTTAAATTCAGATTCAACAAAGACATAGGCAAGAATTGGTTTACCAGTAAAGTGGTGGATGAGTGGAGCAGGCTTGGGAGTCATGTTGTGGGTGCCAATACCATAGATGCATTGAAGAAGAGTTTGGATAAATTCATGGATAGTGAGGTTAGGTGCGGTTAGACTTACAGGAACTGCCTTGTATCCCAACCGGCCTCTTGCAGACTCCTTACGTTCTTATGTTCTTTTGTTGTTGTTGTTGTTGTTTCTGTTCTTGTTCTTGTTCTTCTTCTTTTCTTCGTCTTTTCATAATTTCTTCTTATAATTAATGATCGCTTTGTCCTTCCATTTAGTTATCGATATGTTTCTCTGTCTCTATCTTGCACTTCCTTTAGACAATTAGTCTCCCTTCCTTCCTCTTACCTCCTCACTCCCTCTTTATGCCTCCTTTTATTTTTTTCCCATTCCGTTCTTTCTATCAATGGTCTAATGTCGGCTGCAATTAGTTTAACGTCGGTGGCAGTAAAAACATTCGAGTCTATTATAGATGAAAATATCCGTGACCACCTAGACTCCTAGAGAACAGCCTGATCAATGGTCCCCACCTTGGGTTCATTGATCAAGGCTAGATCTTGTCTGACTTTATTGTTTTTCTTTTTACAAAAAGTGTCAAATACGTAAGGACGACAGTTATGATATTGCATATCTTAATTTTAGTAAAGCATTCGACAAAGAACCTCACCAATAACTTTGACAACAATTAAAGCCCACGGGTTTGAAGGTAGATGGATCATGGTGTGGTTCAGTGACAGGAAGCAGAGTTCTGGGCTCAGGTAGTACATGGGGATAATGGGATTGGGTTCGAGGTACTAAGTCTGATGCAAATATCACGATACTTTGGGTGGAGCAGGTGCGAATTCCCTACCCGGCAGCATTGTCCTTCAACCACAACAAGGCATACCATTTTATATATCGGTTGTTTAGTATTTGACATAGTCTTTAAATTTTGTATATGGTAAAACAAGTCTATATTATGTTGTGAATGTATCGAATTTTAGGATAGTAACGATGATTTATGTATGGAAATGAATTCAACCGTGTGCTACCCAGCGACGTTGTCATGTCTATGGTCAAGGTCGCCTGGTGACCTATGGACCTCAGGTTGCCCAGGCCATTATTCCCTGGTAGAGAGGAAGTGGGTGAGAGAGGGGAGGAAGGTAGCGGTAGCCAAGGTCCAGCCCGTGAGACAGATGCAAGGATTTCTTGACAACATTTTATCAGTGTCTTTTACCGATACCCTCGCTACACTTGACCCGATAAAAACAGTTATATTTTGTGAGCTTTGTTCTCCGTTCATTTTGCAATTGGCAAGGAAGCTATAATATGGCCCCTCAGGCCAAATTTGTGGCTTTACCGTGTAGCAGCGACAGGCCAAATTTGTGCCATGATATAAACCCCAAAATAGATGATGCATAAACCGATCACAAAACGCTTTGGTATTTATTATGAAATGATTTGTGTGAGTGATGATTTTTTCTCATTTTCTCACTTAGAAGGACCATTAAGAAACATGATCCCTGCGGCTACAGGGTTAATAGTCCCTCATATCCTTGTGTATCCGTGTTATTTCCTTCACCTCGTTCTCCACTGCTCTCCTCTCTCTCTGTCCCATTCCTGGTCTCCTCAATCCTCTCTCACCTCCCAACCTCCCTCCTCCCAGCCACTCACTCCCTTAATCCCATAATCGTCACTCCCTTAATCCCCATAATCCTTAGATCGCTATATTATTGACAATTAGACCCGTTCTAATGCGTTTACAAACCCAACTCATTATTAGATTCCTACTTACTCTCTCTCTCTCTCTCTCTCTCTCTCTCTCTCTCTCTCTCTCTCTCTCTCTCTCTCTCTCTCTCTCTCTCTCTCTCTCTCTCTCTCTATATTTATTTATATTTATAGTGTTTTTTTGTGTTTGTGTTAATATTTTTGAAACTATGAGGTTTGTGGAGAAACGAGAGAGAGGAGGAGGTGGAAGTGGAGGTGGAGAAGGAGAAGGAGGAGGAGGTGAAGGTGGAAGTGGAGGTGGAGAAGGAGAAGGAGGAGGAGGTGAAGGTGGAGGAGGAGGTAACTTTATTCTCTCACAGTCCTCATATAAGGCAACCACGAGGTCTGTTTTTTTTTTCTTTTTAAAGGAGGAGGAGCAGGAACAAAGAAACACAAAGTGAGAACAAACAACAGCAGGCCTGCTGGTCATTACGAGGCTGTTTGTGATAAGCTACACTAACTATCTAATCAAAGGTGGAAGATGAAGGACAGCAAAGGCGAAGGCCGTGGTGAGCAAATCAGGGAAGTAAAGTAACGGAACAGGCCGAGGCAGCAACACTATAATATAGTCGCCAAGTCAGTCAGTTCGGGGCCTCGCCATTCGCGCCAATCCCGGGCAGAATCTTGGCGGTTCAGTCTCCTTCCTTCGCCCTGTCAACTTCCCACTTTCGTCACATCACTTTCCTTCCTTTCCTCGTTCCTTCCTTCCTTCCTTCCCTCGTTGTTGCTTTCCTTCCTTCCTTCCCTCGTTGTTGCTTTCCTTCCTTCCTTCCCTCGTTGTTGCTTTCCTTCCTTCCTTCCCTCGTTTCTTCCTTCGTCCTGTCATTTTCTCCATCCTCCCTTCCTCCTGTCATCTTCCCCCCTTTATTCCTCCCTTCCTCTGTCACCTTCCTTTGGCCTTCGTCCTGCCATCCTTGATCCAACAAAAACGGTCTCCGGCGCCTTCACTGTATTTTCGATTGATTTGAATTAATCCCGTCAGGAATTTTAAGAGGCTCATCTTGCTATCCACCCTCCTCGCCTCGCGGGGCTGGGGAGCGTCAGGGGGCCCAAGGCCTTCCTGGCGAGCGTCGCAGGGCTCAGGGCTCCGGCAGGGCGCCTCGGCTCCCCCGGAGCGTCCACGGAGGTGTCGGAGATCCCGAGGGTCCGGGGGTTGGGGGGGCGTGAAGTGGCAGCAAGACATGCAGTTACTGACCTCTTATTAGCCAGACGACGCGTTAATGACACGTTCCAATGGAAGGTTCGACGCATGGGGAGGTACAATTCCCCTAAGCAAGGCAAGTGTCATGCCAACTACGATAAAAAACGAAAAATACACAAAAAAAATACAAAAACAAAAAATCCAAAAAAAATTGTCTTGTTTTGCTTTGTTTAAAGCGTCTTGTATGTTGGTATGGCGGGTCTTCTCTGGGGAGAAGGAGACTAACGCGTTCCAACATACAAAACCAGGAAAAGACGACATGGAAACACCGAGAGAAGGAAGGGAAAGAAGGGAACACCAGAAGAAGGAAAATGAAGAGAAGTAACACTAGAAGAAGGCATATGAAGTAACACAAGAAGAAGGAAGTTGAAAAGAGTAACACAAGAAGAAGGAATTTGAAAAGAGTAACACAGAAGAAGGTATTGAAAAGAGTAACACAGAAGAAGGAAGTTGAAAAGAGTAACACAGAAGAAGGTATTGAAAAGAGTAACACAGAAGAAGGTATTGAAAAGAGTAACACAGAAGAAGGTATTGAAAAGAGTAACACAGAAGAAGGTATTGAAAAGAGTAACACAGAAGAAGGTATTGAAAAGAGTAACACAGAAGAAGGTATTGAAAAGAGTAACACAAGAAGAAGGTATTGAAAAGAGTAACACAGAAGAAGGTATTGAAAAGAGTAACACAGAAGAAGGTATTGAAAAGAGTAACACAGAAGAAGGTATTGAAAAGAGTAACACAGAAGAAGGTATTGAAAGAGTAACACAGAAGAAGGTATTGAAAAGAGTAACACAGAAGAAGGTATTGAAAGAGTAACAGAAGAAGGTATTGAAAAGAGTAACACAGAAGAACGGATTTAAAAGAGTAACACAGAAGAATGTATTGAAAAGAGTAACACAAGAAGAAGGTATTGAAAAGAGTAACACAGAAGAAGGTATTGAAAAGAGTTACACAGAAGAAGGTATTGAAAAGAGTAACACAAGAAGAAGGTATTGAAAAGAGTTACACAGAAGAAGGTATTGAAAAGAGTAACACAGAAGAAGGTATTGAAAAGAGTAACACAGAAGAAGGTATTGAAAAGAGTAACACAGAAGAAGGAAGTTGAAAAGAGTAACACAGAAGAAGGTATTGAAAAGAGTAACACAGAAGAAGGTATTGAAAAGAGTAACACAGAAGAAGGAATTTGAAAAGAGTAACACAGAAGAAGGTATTGAAAAGAGTAACACAGAAGAAGGAATTTGAAAAGAGTAACACAGAAGAAGGTATTGAAAAGAGTAACACAGAAGAAGGAATTTGAAAAGAGTAACACAGAAGAAGGTATTGAAAAGAGTAACACAAGAAGAAGGAATTTGAAAAGAGTAACACAGAAGAAGGTATTGAAAAGAGTAACACAGAAGAAGGAATTTGAAAAGAGTAACACAGAAGAAGGTATTGAAAGAGTAACACAGAAGAAGGTATTGAAAAGAGTAACACAGAAGAAGGTATTGAAAAGAGTAACACAGAAGAAGGTATTGAAAAGAGTTACACAGAAGAAGGTATTGAAAAGAGTAACACAGAAGAAGGAATTTGAAAAGAGTAACACAGAAGAAGGTATTGAAAAGAGTTACACAGAAGAAGGTATTGAAAAGAGTAACACAGAAGAAGGTATTGAAAAGAGTAACACAGAAGAAGGTATTGAAAAGAGTTACACAGAAGAAGGTATTGAAAAGAGTAACACAGAAGAAGGTATTGAAAAGAGTAACACAGAAGAAGGTATTGAAAAGAGTAACACAGAAGAAGGTATTGAAAAGAGTTACACAGAAGAAGGTATTGAAAAGAGTTACACAGAAGAAGGAATTTGAAAAGAGTAACACAGAAGAAGGTATTGAAAAGAGTAACACAGAAGAAGGTATTGAAAAGAGTTACACAGAAGAAGGTATTGAAAAGAGTTACACAGAAGAAGGTATTGAAAAGAGTTACACAGAAGAAGGTATTGAAAAGAGTTACACAGAAGATGGTATTTAATAGAGTTACACAGAAGAAGGTATTGAAAAGAGTAACACAGAAGAAGTTATTGAAAAGAGTAACACAGAAGAAGGTATTGAAAGTAGTTACACAGAAGAAGGTATTGAAAAGAGTTACACAGAAGAAGGTATTGAAAAGAGTAACACAGAAGAAGGTATTGAAAAGAGTAACACAGAAGAAGGTATTGAAAAGAGTAACACAGAAGAAGGTATTGAAAAGAGTTACACAGAAGAAGGTATTGAAAAGAGTTACACAGAAGAAGGTATTGAAAAGAGTAACACAGAAGAAGGTATTGAAAAGAGTTACAGAAGAAGGTATTGAAAAGAGTTACACAGAAGAAGGTATTGAAAAGAGTAACACAGAAGAAGGTATTGAAAAGAGTTACACAGAAGAAGGTATTGAAAAGAGTTACACAGAAGAAGGTATTGAAAAGAGTAACACAGAAGAAGGTATTGAAAAGAGTAACACAGAAGAAGGTATTGAAAAGAGTAACACAGAAGAAGGTATTGAAAAGAGTTACACAGAAGAAGGTATTGAAAAGAGTTACACAGAAGAAGGTATTGAAAAGAGTAACACAGAAGAAGGTATTGAAAAGAGTTACACAGAAGAAGGTATTGAAAAGAGTTACACAGAAGAAGGTATTGAAAAGAGTAACACAGAAGAAGGTATTAAACAGAGTTACACAGAAGAAGGTATTGAAAAGAGTTACACAGAAGAAGGTATTGAAAAGAGTTACACAGAAGAAGGTATTGAAAAGAGTAACACAGAAGAAGGAATTTGAAGAGAAATAACACAAGAAGAAGAAATGTGAAGTAACACCAGAAGGAAAATGCAGAGAAGTAACACTAGAAAAATGAAAATGGAAATGAAAAGAATCATCCACCTTTCGGCCCAAACCAACATCACAAAATTATGGGCGAGTCTCTTCTGGGAGGAAAGCGGCTCGTTCAGACCCAGGAACACCAGAAAGGATGATAGAAACATCAAGAAAAGGAAAACAGAAAAGTCATCCACCTTTCGGCCCCTGGGGCCTGGGGGTGGTGACGGTGAATCTCTCTGGGAGAAGGAGGCTAACCCACACAGTCAAGATAGAGGATAGAGAAAGGAAATTAAATCATCGAGAAAAGAAAAATGAAATTACAATATCAAGAAAATAACTAAAAGTCATCGAACTTTCGGCCCCTGGGGCCTGCAAGGCAGTGACGGGTGAGTCTTCTGGGAGGAGGAGGCTCATCCACAGCCAGCCAACAGAAAGAAAAGAAAAGAAAACATCAAGAGAAAAGAAAAGAAAACATCAAGAGAAAAGAAAAGGAAAAGAAAAGAAAAAAACAAAGTAAACAAAGCAAAACAAGACAAAACAAAAACAAAACAAATTAAAACAACATAATAAATAAATAAATAAACAACCCAATAACAAACAATATAATTTAGCTACTGGGACTGCTCAAACGATCGAGATCAGCTTGGAAGTGTTCTTTATCCGTTGTCGTAGTGACTCTGCTGGCTATGTTTGTGTCGTCGGCAAATTTCGATATTTTACACGATAGCCCCTCGTCAATGTCATTTACGTACACTAAAAACAGAACAGGTCCCAACATCGACCCCTGTGGAACACCGCTTTTGACATCTCGCCAGTCAGATAACATAAGAACGTTGGAATCTGCAAGAGGCCGGTAGGCCTATACAAGGCAGTTCCTTTGACCCTAAACTCCCGTGTATCTAACCCCACCTAGTATCGCTGTCCATGAATTTATCTAATCTATTTTTGAATGTGACAATTGTATTGGCACTCACCACATGACTGCTAAGCCTATTCCACTCATCCACAACCCTGTTGGTAAACCAATTTTTGCCTATGTCCCTGTTGAATCTGAATTTATCCAGTTTAAATCCGTTACTTCGTGTCCTACCCTGTTCTCTTACCAACAAAACCTTATGAATATCTCCCTTATTAAAGCCCTTCATCCATATATAAACCTCGATCATGTCTCCACGCACCCTTCGCCTTTCTAGAGAATGCAAGTTTAACTGTTTGAGTCTTCCCTCGTATGGCAAGTTTCTCAAACAATGAATAATCTTATTCATCATCATCTGCACTGATTATAAACATTTGATATACATTCTATAGTAAGGTGACCAAAACTGAACCGCATAGTCAAGATGAGGTCTAACTAATGCTAAATATAGTTTGAGGAAGACTTCGGCGCTTCTGTTGCTTGTTTTTGAAGCCTTACTGGGTGTCGGAGATTGCATGATTGTCTTCTAGAAACTTAACAAGTTTGTCTCTAATGATCTTTTCGAGTATTTCTCCTGCCACTGATGTCAAACTTATGGGCCTGTAGTTTAATGCAACACTTTTGTCTCCTTTTTTGAAAATCTGTGTTACGTTCGCCATCTTCCAGTCTTCCGGGACCTTATTCAGTTGAGCTGACCGGTTGAACATATTAGTGAGTGATTGAATTATTTGTTGTTTAAGCTCTTTTAATGACCGCGGGGACAAACTGTCAGGCCCCGCTGACTTGTTCGTGTCGAGTTTGTCCAAATACTTTTTCACTTCTCCGCGGGTCAGGGCCCTCAGCAATGGTTTCGATGTCCTCGACTGTGAATACGGATGCTAAGTTAGTGTTGAGGATTGTGGCCATTTGTTTACTGTTCCGAGTTACTGATCCAGTCTCGTCTGTCAGGGGACCAGTATTGGATATATGTTTTTCGATCTGATGTATGTGAATAATTTTTTGAGTTGGTCTTGATGTTGCGCGCTATTTGTTCATCATAGTTGCGTTTATTACCTTCTAATAAGGGTGCGACAAGCTTTTAGGCTGGTGTGGTACTGTGTGCGGGCTTCGGCAGTGTCATTCTCTTTCATTAGATTATAAAAAAAAAAAAATTAAGTTTACCGCCCTTTTTAATTCTCTGGACATTCACGGTGGATCTACGGCACCATTTACTCGCCTGGGTTTCGTAGGCACTGTAGCCTTCTCTACTCCCAAAAGCTTATCTTTGAAGTCGTTCCACAAGGTTGTTGATTGTATTGTCGGTGAGGTTAAGTTGGTCCCAGGTCGCAGGAGGAAGCAGCTCACGGGCTAGGTTGAAATTTGATTTTTTGTAGTCTGGTATCACTGACAGATTGTCTACGAGTTTGTGACATATGTTGACATTAAAACGGATTTAGTGGTGATCGCAACCATGAATTTTCTCACCATTTTCACAGTCGCGAATGAGGTCGGGTCCGCTTACTAATACCAAATCCGGCAGATTGTTTTCTCTTGTCGGTTGAGTTACAACTTGAGTGAGGAACGAATCCTTAACCATTTCTATAAGTCTGTTATTACTTATCAAGGAGGAGGAGAAAGAGGAGGAAGAAGAAGAAGAAGAAGAAGAAGAAGAAGAAGAAAAAGAGGAACAAGAAGAAGCAGAAAATTCATAAAAAGAGCTCTACCGCCGCCTCCTCCTTATGCTTGTTTCCATGTTTCCATGTTTCCTGCTTGATTAGGGAGTGTTCATGAACTTGTGTAATGAATAATCTCAACACCAGGGAGAGGAGGAAGAGGAGGAGGAGAAATTGAAAGAAGAAACAAGAGAGAGAGAGAGAGAGAGAGAGAGAGAGAGAGAGAGAGAGAGAGAGAGAGAGAGAGATGACCTCTGTACCTGGAAGACTGTCTGTAATTGGAAGACTCATCATTAAAAACTCTGCTTTCTAATGAGGATAATCGAGCTAATGAAGATACACGTACGGTACATATGTTCGATTACTGTTGCTTCTTTTCTTTAGCGTTCTGTCCTCCTTTCATTGTTTATATTGCCTGCAGACGATTCATTCCTCATGTTTACAAGCTACGAAGACGGAAAATAAGGAAACGAAAGGGAAATAAAAATAAAAGGATGAATAGCGAGATGAAAAAGCCAAAACAAGAAGATGAGGAAGAACTTAACAGAAAAATACGAAAAATAAACAATAAAAAAAAGAAAATATGCTTTGGAAGATAAGGAGGAGGAGAAGGAGGAAAACGAGGAGACAAAGAAGAAAATTGAGGAAGAACAAGAAAAAAAGAAAAAAAGCAGTGTTGTGGAGAGTATTGCTGTGTTGAAGTCGAGCTTAAACACCGCGGCACAGCACACAGCCTTGCCCTCTCCACAGCCGCAGCACAGACACGCCACCCCTTTGCCCAGGCCGCTGACACTCCCGACGCAGCAGCGGCTAAATACCAAGCGACACCCTCCTTGCATTGAAATGGCCAGCGCTCTCCCCCACCTCCTCCTCCTCCTTCTCCTTCTACTTGCCCTCCTTCTCTTCCTCCACCACCTCCTCTTCCTCCTTGCCCTGCTTGCCACCCTCCTCCTCCTCCTCTTCAACCCTGCCCTTTGAACTCACTCTACCTCCTCTTCATTGCTCTCTTTGCACGCTCCCTTCTCACGCTACCATTTTCCATCTCGTTTCTTTCTTTCTTCTCCCATTTCTCCATCTCCTACTATTCCTCCTCCATCTCCTCCTCCTCCTCCTTCTCTTTCTCCTCCTCCAGCCCTCTAGTGATCTCCGACCTCTCTCTCTTCCCTCTCCTTCCGCACACTCCACCACAGATTATAACTTTAGTCTCTTCATCTTGACAAGGCATTATCTCCTTTTCACCTGTATTTCCTTCCTTCCTCTTCTTCTCAATGTGTGTGTGTGTGTGTGCGTGTGTGTGTGTGTGTGTGTGTGGGTGTGTATGTATGTGTGGTGTGTGTGCGCAGGCGGGCGAGGCAGGCCAGGGGCATGGCATTGTTGGGCATTCAGTTGCGTTCTCGGCGTGTCGTGGCGAGACCCTCCTCCCGTTACTCATCCCTGCCTGTTGTTGGTCTGTTTCACTTTTCCTTATGAGTTCATTGTTTCTCATCGTGTGTCTAACGGGGCTTCTTTCTCCTTTTTTTAACATTTCTATATAAGTTGTTGTTTTTGTCTTGGATAGTTAGGTTACGTGGGGTTAGGTTTAAAGGAGTCGCCTAGTTTAAGCCTAATGGCATCTTTCATACTCTTAATTTATGTACTTATAATTTTTTGGCGCATAACGTAACTTACTCATGCATAATATATCCTATCGTTAGTGTCTAGTATCCTGTGGTCAACTCAACTCCGTCATGACGCTCGTGCCGGCCTTTATTTTCTCCATAATGCTTTTTTTATATTCGTCCTCCACTGTTGTGTACCATCATATAAGACCGCCAGAACACTAATTAAAGAACATTTCTTTGGACGTATCTTTCTCTGTCACATAGAAGTATTCCTTTGTTATTCACTTAATCATGTTTACACTTACATGTGAATTTGTTACTTTTTGGCCTTGAGTTGTTTCCTAGTCACCTAGTGTAAAAAAAAATGCAATAAACTCGTTTTCATCGGCACTTCGAGTCTTCTGTCTTAGCACATGCTTATTAAAGTTTCAAAATTGGACGTCTTTACATCTTACTGTCCAACGCAATGGTGCTGAAGCTATATTTTTGCATATTAGCGATGAGTTTTTCTTGGGTAAATAGTTTTCATTCCGTGTATGACATAAAATTCCGCATGTTGTCTCCAGTGCTGTACTATTACTGGCGCTGCCTCTCATAAGTCTGGCGGCCAGAGTTTGTGAGATACCCTTCAGTAGGCGGAACAAAGGGCGGTTGTCAAGTAAGCAAACACGCATCAGCCGGGCCATGCTCCGGAGTTTAGGCATGACAGAGGTAAATATACTAAGAATATCGTGGCATTGACAGGGCAGCTTACAGCTCCATTAACTCCAGTTTATGTAAAAATCCCAAATTAGAACTGAAAGTTACATTAGAGTGTAAAGTTATGCCATAAATAATGCCAATGAGTGTAATTGTCGACGTGGGTGCGTGTTTTTCCGGTAATTTTATATGCTACGACGTTGATGACTGCATCCCAGTGTGTTACGGAATGGCCAGTATGTGTTCTCTGCCGCATTCAGGTCAGGCCGGACATACTTGAGTACCAGGCATTCCACCGACGTGCCTGAGGCGTGTGTTGACAAGGAGCGGCGGCGGCCACGGGTCAGGGCGGCGGGATACAGGGCGGCCGTGGCCTTGGACTTGATGGGCGCCGTGTGGCCGTCTCAATGATGTAATTTTAGGGCAGGGTGGCTATGGAGATGCCTTGGCGTTTCTCTTGCCAGTCCGTCTGGAAAACAATTTCAGCTTAGGCATTTATGTAAAATTTGATTGTTCCAAAAAACAGTTTCTGCGAAGAGAGCTAGAACGTTTTAGTTTTATACCAAAACATTGTTATTCTTAAGCATTGTTATATACCACTCAATTAAAAGTACTATATTTGTGTGTGTGTGTGTGTGTGTGTGTGTGTGTGTGTGTGTGTGTGTGTGTGTGTGTGTGTGTGTGTGTGTGTGTGTGTGTGTGTGTGTGTAAACGTGTGTGTGTGTGTGTGTGTGTGTGTGTGTGTGTGTGTTTAACTTACTCACGGTCTGATCACGTGATGGACTCTTGAAGACCAATCGATACCCTCCCAGAGAGCTTTAATCTCATTTAACTGACCTTTGAGTATACGTGGGACCTCGCCTACTAGTCCCTTCATCTCCCTTCCTCCGGAGAGGACAGCAGCCAATCCTTGTCAGCAGAAGCAGCTGACCTGAAGGCTCGAACCTCGATATACTGTGATGGCAGACTGAGAATTTAACCACAACACCAAGGGAGCATTTTTTTTTTTTATGTGTGTGTGTGTGTGTGTGTGTGTGTGTGTGTGTGTGTGTGTGTGTGTGTGTGTGTGTGCGTGTGTAACTGCGGGCATGTGCGTGCGTGCGTGTGGGTGTTATCATCATGTCACAAGAGGTACGCGAGAGACCACTTAGCAGGTAACGCCTCTCGTCATGATTGCTTCGTAACCGTTATCAACAGCAATTATGAGCTAATTACTCGTCGTCCAGCCCCGGCGTAGAGATACCACCGCCTGTGCCCATGACCGACTGCGCCCCCGACAGGCCTACAGGAAACAATTTGTCCAGGTATTTGGTGGTCACAGCGGGGAGCCTCAGCGGTGAGATATTATGGGCCTCGCCGCCCCTCCCTGGCACCCCAACACATGTATGGGGCAGGTGACGCGCCGCCCCGCCCCGCCCCGCCCCTGCCTCAGGAGTCCAGAAAATCAGTGTTAATTTTTTCGTACTGCGACCGCGTTTTATTTCAAGTGTCATCTTCCTGACCAATTTGAAAGCCTCCCAACAATGCCAGGAGCTGTGTGCTTCCCGCCATTTGGCGTTTAGTTGTCTGTACGTAGAAGTAACGATCTGATGCGTATAGTCTGTCGCTACGCAGTGCTGGGGCGTCGTGTGCGTTCAGTGGAGTCTTGCAGTGGGATATGTTTGCCAATTTGTACGCACCAGACCAATTAGCTCTCATAAGAAAAGACATTACACTGGAAAGTTGAATTTTTTATTAAGTATAATAATGAAATAATATTAAAACGAAATATGTAAACTTAATCAGGACTATATCAATGTTCCTATGCATTGGTTAAAATCACAACAGTAACATCGGTTTCTGATATGACCTACGTGGAAGGAGGCGGACGATAATAAAGCGTATAGGTGGACAGCTGCCTCCACACCAAGGCTCCGTGGTTTGCTAGGCCCTTTTTTCTGCCCAGGCGATGCGATGATGGCTTCAAATAAGTTAAGGAAGTTGTAGCTTCAGGCAGCGGAGGGCGTCCGTACCCCTGGCTTCCTAGAGGTGTGCCTACCAGGAGATGTACGGAAAACATTTTACCTGAGCATGCCTTTCCTGAAGCCCTAGCGTGGCATAACAAGGACTAGATTTCTTGGATAACAGTGGTTTCATGTTTATTTTTATTTTTATTTTTTTACGTGATCGCTACGGCTTCTCGACCATCACTCTCACTTCACCACCTTCCACCGATCCATCCATCCATCCCTCCACCAACAACCTCCACCCTACGTTTATTTACATCTTCCACTATCAGTCTCTCCCTTCCTCCATCCCTTCACCAACGTCTACCCGTCCACAACATCCACTTCCTCCCACTAATAACTTCCACCCATCGTCCACCCAAAGCTCCACCCTCCCTCCGACACCAACTCTCGCCCTACCCCGCCGACCTTCCTCCCCTCTGGCACTGCCCTGCCCTTGCTACTAACCCCCTGCACTCTGCACCCTTATGCCAGGCCATCCCGGGACGGAGAACAAACAAACGAGGCGCCCTGTGACTAGGATTGCCCAAAATAGGAGAAATGAAATTCATTAAAAATTCATGGAGGATCGCGAAGAATGAGTTTTGTGGTAGTACACGATGATAGGATGCTCTCTCGACAGTAAGTTACTAAGTTAAAGATACACTGATACTTTTATTCATTTAGTCTTAAGATGCACTGACGAGCTGACAATCTCCTATCCCTGCGATGCGCGGCTCACGTCACACCCGGGAGGCTGAAGACAACACCCAGCAAGAGTATTTACACTTCTCGTACATATCATTATGCTCTGAAGTTGATTTTCACCGCCGCGAGTGCACGTATTCCGGGATTAATTCACACATCTCGGTACAGATCAGGCATAAATGGCTACATAGAAGTACGGTATATTTGGGGACATATCCGTCGCATTGGTCCTTGAGCCTGTAGTGGCTACGAACCCATCACCGCGGGACACGAGCCAGCGTGACATCCGAGGTATCTCAGTTTGGCTTCCCCAGGTTTCCCCAGGTGCCCATTGATCAACCATCCCGAAAGGTGGAATGAACAGCTGGGTGAGTTGCACGCCGACCGGCCACGGCAGGATTCGAAACTTGATAATTCCTGTATCCCTTTTTCCTGCATCTTAATCTTACCTGGAACTGCAAGTTATTTTGTTACTTTTTTGCAATCGTTGGGCCTTAAAGTCAAGATTCTGGCTATGCAGCAGGTTTCAATTCATCTTACTTTTCTTCGTAAATTCGACAGCAAATCAATTAAAAATAGAGCCATTTTAAGAGGAAAACACTTTACAACACTGCCAAAAGTATGTCATTACTGGTGTCAAAAATATCAAGTGGCATAAACTACTGTTAAAGAAACATGGAATGTAGATATCAGTTTCAAAGTTGGACAGGAAGTGTTTACAATCACTGGCGGTGAGCTGTACTGCACGGCGACGAGTGACATCACGCGTACGAATTGGCTCACTGAAAATATCAAGGCTAGTTAGGAGGGACGCTGTTCAGTGAGCTAACAAGTGTGTCACACGAGGCACGTTCTGTGAGCATTCGGCTGGAATTACTTAAAACTACGTGAGAAATGAACTAGAAGGATTGTAAAGAGTGAGGCCTGAAGCAGCGCATCCAAGGCGTCGCCCTACCACTGTGCTATACTTGATGGCGGCCATTTATTTATGGAAATAGCAATTGAGGTAATACAGTGTTTTCAGAGGCATTGTGATGACATTAATATTAGGGAACAAAAGTATTGTAGGAACTCGGCCCCAGAAAGTAGTACAAAACACGAGTATACCGCCGCTAGCAGACAGCTGAGGTGGCGCGTTTACACTTGACCGACTCCTCTGTTATGCTAATCGTGGCGGAGATTCCCTCCTCCCTCGGCGATACACGCAGGGATGGCGCAACACCCCCGGCAATCAAAGAGCTTCACGGCCGCTAAGTATAGGCCAAACTTCCCTGGTCATTAAGTCCAACCCTCCACTCGCCGGCAGCCTCGGGGCGGTCATCTGTCCGGCATCCTAATACCCATGATTGGGCACCGCAGCCTCTCCATGCGGCCCCGGTGAGCCTGGGCCACCCCGGGCCCTGGAGAGGAAAGACTGGCACACGTAGCTTTGTAGACCTTTAAAGCTGAGATATTTTTTTAAAGAAAACAATAGTGTTTACTATTTTTCTCGAGAAGCAGCACAAATAGTATGCAGTGTAGTCCATCCCTTACTTTTGAACTGGCTAAAGAATGAAACCGACTTAGTTATGCAGCGTGCGTGTATGACGTATCCCCCAATCTTCGCCGTAATGGTGAGTTGCTACGTGCTCGACGTCGATATTCCAAAACAGGCAATGTGGAGGTTGGGATGATGGTAGCAATGCGCCAGACGATGACGAGTTATGTCAGTGTCTGCATACTTGTTTTAGTCATGGGTGTATCGGGACGCAAGGCTGGTCTGGGGAAGTACATGGTAGCCCACACATGGTTTGAAAAGGTTCGGACAATGACATAGTGCGTAGAGTCGTGTGGCGTAAGTTCGTGTGTGGTGGCGCTTCACATCATGATGCATTGCAGGTCGTCCCAACACTAACGTATACTTAATCTGCCTCCCCCTCACCCCATCTTTCCTTTCCCCCAGGACGGTGTCGTCAGCGGGGGTCCTGGGCGCCCACCTACTGTGCTTGCGGGTGCCCGGCCTCATGCCCCGCCAGAGCCGCATCTGTACGCGGGCGCCTGACGCCATGGTGGCCATCAGTGAAGGTGCGAGGGCGGGCCTGCGAGAGTGCCAGCGGCAGTTCCAGCATCATCGGTGGAACTGCTCCCTGGCGTCTACCAGCAGCAGCGCGTTCGGCCACATCGATCTTGTGGGTCAGTTAATATTGGCTGGCGAGGTTTCATCCATGCTTTTCTAAACTACACATTTCAGACATTGATTGATATTATGCAGCTTGTATGGCACTTACTAACACAAAGATGGAGGCGAGCACCTTGACAGTAACACGCTCGTTCTCACTCGTCAGGATGTTACTTGTACTTCCGTCGCTCAGGATCATATGTAATAATCATAATATAAGAGTAAGGCGATATAGTCATTCATGTTTCTGGGCTTCTAAAACTCCAGATGAACCTCTTAAAGTAGCCCGAGCTGCACGTACTGCATTGCATCCCTGACCATTAGGCTGTCGTGGAGGGGAAGGTATATGTAGCCTTTCTCCGCACTTGAGCATGGGATTAACCCTTGCGACATATCAACAAGCCATCCCCGCTCCCAGAGGCTCTCAGCGACCGTGTCCCCATTATTCTCCCGCCGCCGGGCAAGGGTGAGCACACAGCGCCCCACAAGGGTTGCTTCGTCCCCTCAACACGTGCGCACCGTTCCTTTTCACGTCTCTTTCACTGCTCCCTGCCTGAGCCCCTGCTCCCCCTACTTATCTCCTTCTTTGCCCTCAGCTCTATTTGTTTACGTAATAGCATGTAATCCTCGTTTTGTACCGATTGTCATTTTTGTTCTCTAAAACCCAATTCAAAGGTCCATTAGCCTGTTAAGATCCCCCCGGGACATGGTCAGCTTGCCATATTTCTTCACCGAACAACACTCTTCTCGTAAACCTTCCTACAAGATGAGCAGGATTCTTATGAGTGTTTACCAACTACGTGTCCGTGTTCATGTAACTTTCAACTTGCTCAAAACTCCTCTCGAAGATGATCTGCAGACCGATTTACTGCATGACATGTTCACTATTCAGGAACTGGCCTGCACCCCCTCGTTGTGAAAGCGTTGTGGACAGTCAATGAAGAAAGTCTTTTGTGCCTCCAGTCTTAACAATCAGTTACGGTACATTCTCCTGGATGATCCTTTTCTAACGGAGGGAATCTGGCACAAAAGCCACCAATGAGGCTCGCTGCCCGCGGACATTATCTTACAAAAACCAAGGGGAGTGAGTTGAGCAGGGCAGGATGGGGCCCCGGACTGAACCAGATCATTTGTCTCATCACGAGGCCTGTATGGCCGGGGACAAGAAAACACCCGCCCTGCCATCCGCCTGGTGGCGTAGTTTGTGCTGGGGGCGCAGCTCCTCTTGTTTTCACATTATCAGACAACTTTTACAGCATTCGTAAGATGCAAAATATATAAATGCTGGGTCTTTCTGAGTTCACTCTCGACTTCCGCCAGCGCTGACCACACCCATCTCTGAGGGGAGGGGAGGGAGCCAGTGTGTGGTCAGCGTGGCCATCATTGCACCGAAAGTAAAATTTATTAGTAACAAATGTCATGCCTTGAAGGAGCTAGTTGGGTGAGCATCAAAAGTGGCCGCCCGTCAACCTAACTAAAGAAAATAATAGAAAAAAAAACGCATAATCATCTTCACCTATAGTAACGTGTGTGTGTGTGCCAGATGGGCTGCCCCCCACGCGGCCAAATGCCAACTCGAGAAACCGGAAAGTAAATGCGGATGAAAAGAAATCCTCTTACTAAATATTCAAACCAGTGTTCCGAAGTTTTGAGAGACTTCAGCTCTACGAAAATAAAAAAAAAGTGTTTCAACTGTAAACTGATATGTATGACGATAATATATATATATATATATATATATATATATATATATATATATATATATATATATATATATATATATATATATATATATATATATATATATATATATATATATATATATATATATATATATATATATATATATATATATATATATATATATATATATATATATATATATATATATATATATATATATATATATATATATATATATATATATTTTTTTTTTCATGATCACTAATTAGATATATTCATAAGTTACCGCATATAATTCTAATATGTTTATTGAAAATGTACATTATTAATACTGAATGGACATAACTGTTTTACAGACTAAGTAAAACAATACAATTGTGGAATGTATTGATAATCTTTACTCACGATATATTATTTTATATGATTTTTTTTCATGTTAAACAAGCGAAAGGCAAAGAAACACAAGAGCAACAGGGTTGAACTGGTAGCGACGATAAATCACTGGCCCTGGTGTGAGGAGTCGCTGCGCGAAGTACTGCACTCCTTGCCGTGTAATTTACCTGCGGCCTGATCACGAGCTAGACTCGCCAGCGCCAGCAAGTACCCTCCTGACCAGAGCAAGGCTCATTAGTCGATCTCTGAGTACTGGTGGGACCTTCACACACCACACATCGGATCCCCTTTGCTCAACGGAGGATAGTAATTACTCTTCGTCAGTGGAAAATCCTGTTTTGAGCGGGGCTCGAACTGCCTTCTGCCGGGCCACGAAGCCAGGCAGCACACAGCTTTATCACTAAGCTACCGAAGCGGTGTGTGTGTGTGTGGGGGGGCGTGTATGTGTGTGTGTTTGTGAGAGAGAGAGAGAGAGAGAGAGAGAGAGAGAACCAGACTGATTAATGAACAAGGAAGTAAACGGAAACGCAGTCAGGCAAAAGAGAGAGAGAGAGAGCGGATGGGGGGCTCTTTTTCTTGTTTGTCCGCCAGCCTATTCTTGTCTCTTCGTATGACTACGTCGAGATAACTGCCTTTTTGCCTGTCTGCGTCTCCGTCTATTTCCTTGTTCATTAATTAGTCTGGTTCTCTCTCTCTCTCTCTCAGAACAAAGAGCGAAATACTCTCCTCCCTCACTACCGTATTCAATATGTCCTTGCGACAAGGCATCGTCCCTTCGGATTGGAAAAAGGCTAACGTGACACCGATTTTTAAGAAAGGAGACAAAAAAAAATACCAGGTAACTACCTACCCATTAGTCTAACTTCAATTGTAGGTAAGCTACTCGAGAGCATAATTAGAGACAAAATTGTGAGTTACCTCGAAAGCCACTCATTAATTGGGGATTCACAACATGGCTTCCGTAACAAAAGATCCTGCCTGTCAAACCTACTGACCTTTTATAACGATCTCTTCTCAATTTATGACGTAACCAAATCAGTGGACGTAGTCTATCTTGATTTCCAGAAAGCGTTTGATAAAGTCCCACATCATAAATTACTTTATAAATTAAAGCAAATAGGCATTGACGGTCAAGTAAACCAATGGATCGCGAATTGGTTGAGCAACAGACAACAAAGAGTTGTGATTGACGGATTTAACTCAGAGTGGGCGCCGGTCAATAGTGGCGTCCCTCAGGGCTCGGTTCTTGGCCCAGTGCTCTTCATTATTTACATCAACGACGTGGATGTTGGACTCAATAATCGCATTAGTAAATTTGCAGACGACACAAAGATTGGTAAATCGGTTCTCACTGACGAAGACAGGCAAAGCCTCCAAGAGGATTTGCACAAAATTTCAGCTTGGTCGGATAAATGGGAGATGCCCTTTAACGTAGACAAGTGCCAGGTCCTTCAAGTTGGAACAAAAAATAAGAAGTTCGATTACGATGTACGCGGCGTTAAACTCACAAGCGTTCAATGCGTTAAGGACCTGGGGATTAAAATCGCGTCAAACCTCAAATTCTCACATCAATGCATCGATGCAGCAAATAAAGCGAACAGAATGTTGGGCTTCATTAAAAGAAACTTTTTATTCAAGAATAAAGATGTAATACTTCCGCTCTACAATAATTCAGTCAGACCCCACTTGGAATATGCGGTACAGTTTTGGTCTCCCCACCATGCAAAGGACATTGCTAAACTAGAAGGTGTTCAGCAACAAAAATGATCCCTTCCTTGCGCAACAAATCCTACGAAGAAAGGCTTTCCACCCTTAACATGTTCTCTCTTGAGAAACGTCGCCTCCGAGGAAAACTGATCGAATATTTTAAAATACTTAATGGTTTCACGAATGTAGACAGAACAAAATTGTTTATGATCGATGACACTTTGCGAACGAGGAACAATGGCACAAAACTCAAATGTAGATAAGTAAATTCAGACTGCACTAAATTTTTCTTCACCAACGTTGTAGTGCGAGAATGGAATAAGCTCCCACCATCAGTGGTCCAGTGTAACACGATTGACTCCTTTAAAAACAAGCTCGACCGTCACTTCCTTGAGCTTAATATTAACTAGAGTAGAAAAGCAACGTTTTGGAGCCATCTGATTAATGTAAAATCACTTAGGTTTAAGGACAGACCACCTAGTCTGGACCATGGGGTCTGTGTGGTCTGATTTTCTATGTAAATCTATGTAAATCTCTCTCTCTCTCTCTCACACACACACACGCACACGCACACACACACACACACACACACACACGTCACAATATTGTATCTCGCACGCTTATCTCCTTCGTTAACTTTGTACAAATACATTCCGCAGTTTTCGTTTTACCCGCAGGACACTTCTGCACAAATTTCAACTTCTTCCCATTGGCAGTCCACTCTTGCCGCTGTCGAGCTTTTTATTCAGCACAAGTCCACACACAGCCCAGCTTAGTACACGTAAACCAACGTAAAGAGTTTTAGAGTGACGTTAATATTCATATACTGACTCAGTCTGAAAGTTGTTTGTCCGTCTGTTTTTTTTTTACTTCAGAACTTTTGGCACGTTAACGCAGCCATACTGAAGCATATTTTAAGACCTTGCCAATTGGATGTGGACGCGATTAATTTTAGTTAGGCTTATTTAAAATAAACATGCATGTAAGCTTGCAATATATTACGTTAGTCGTGTTTGACTTTCTTTTATACAGATGGATGTAAACAGTGTTTGGACTAAATATATCAGTGATGGATACACACTGGCTTCCAACAGCTGAAATAGGTTAGTTATGTCTTGAGAAAAAAATATTTTAAAGGTATTTTCAATGCAAAATGCAATACTGAAAAGTATATCAAATGCACTGTTTTCAAATTCGACACAGAAGAAAACGCAACTTGTGAAATTATTACGATGGTGTCTTTTATTCAGATCCGTTTCAAAACGTAGGAAAACATAAGGATAAACATTCAGAAAAAAACATCATGATGTACTTACACACACACACACACACACACACACACACACACACACACACACCTATTTATGAGATTCAGAAGATAAGGTTAGTTTTATGGTTTCTGCACCAGCAAGGGGAGGGAGGTGGTTTTCCTTAAGAGCGCAACTTTGGGCAGAACTCATTTTTATCCCAACAATGAGAATTGCACGCATCTCTCCAAGACCACTGATGACGGCTTTTAGTCTGAAATGTCTATCACGCATTTTTATCGACCATTCCTTCTGTGTAGTTAAATAACTGTTCGCCTTGACACGAATCCAAGTATCTTTTAATATTTGTCTCTACAGCAGCATTAATTTTCCGGTTTCTGAGCACGACAGCGCAGATAAATCAAGGAGTGTGCGTGCGTTAAACGCCTCCTCAAAAGGCATAATAATTCCTCCCGCCTGTGTGTGCGTGGGTAGAATAGGCGCACCTAACAATACCATAGCCGATCCAGGATTCAGGACGTTTCCTAAGTTAAAGAAGGCAATGTTATACTTGTATTTCGTAAAGAATCCTTATAACCAAAAACTAGCTAAGATTATGAGTATTCTTTTTTTAACACAACATTCAATAAACAACAGAACAATAATATGAAAATACGTATAGCTAGCGTTGCCAGATTGTCGTACTCAGAGCATAGTATTTAACGGTGTTTGACGCCTAACTATTGCCAATAAACATCAGAATCTTACTCTTTTGACGATAACTATAAATTAGTTTCGTTTTTGGAGCCCAAAAGACAGTTTTGGGGCAGGAAGTCGGGAAATATAATCGGCTGAGTACGACAATCTGGCAATAATCTGTGGTCGAGGCAGCAGCAGCGGGTATCAGATACCTAAAATAGCATACTTTTACTGCGCAAAGCAGGTGATGTCACTTATTGTGACTTCGTGAGCTTTCATATTTATCTATATGTGTATATTTCATGGTGGCAGAATTTAAATTACTAGTTTAATTTTTACTAGTGACACGAATTTGTGTCTGTTTATCACAATAGAATTTCACTCTAATAGGTAAATCAGACTCCACAGAAATGTTACCAGTGTGTGTATGAATGAATACAAAGATAAGCACATCCCTTGATTTAACTCTAGGATGTCTCGTGGATCATTAATAAATAAAAAACAAAATATCCGGCTAAACTATCCTTCAGCCATTACCTTTGATGGCGTCCAAAAAACAGTCCCTCCGCCAGGTTTTTACCCACATTTGGTCATGTCAGGTGCGCCTATTAGCAACACCAAAGGCAACGGGGAAAAAAAAAATTACGAGTCTGCAAGTACTGCGATGTTTACTTCCCTCACAACATCGACCACCTGGAAAATTTCATCACTATTTGTTTGCCACATTAGCTTTGCGCTTTTGTGCCCTGCGCCACGCTTCTTCACCGAGGCGTTAAATGGTCGCGCAAACTAACATGCAGGATCGAAACTCACTCCATGTTTACTTAATACCGACGGGCTTTTATAGACTGCATAATACAACAACCTATAGGGGCTTAATAAACAAACGCTATATTTTTTTGTTTGTTTAGGACAGTAAAGGCTTGCGTGCACCACAGCCTACGCGCTACGATGCTGAACGAGACACAAGAGGCGATAATGAGAGTATTAGCCAAAAGGAAAATGAGAGGAAGAAAGCATTATGGGACGTATTACTAAACATTTTGTCGCTTAAGTTAGCCTATTTGACTAGGCTTTCCAAGGACTTTTTGGGCATTTCCAGTAGTTTTTTTACCCTGGTGGTAGTTTGACCCTTCTTCTGTACCATGAACCTAAAGAAGTACTCATTAGAACCCGATTGCCTCCCTCTTTGACCTTTAGAAATAGTTGATGTTAGAGGCGAAAGTGTCTTATAATACCAACCTATGACCCTTTACCACGGGTACCTACTGAAGGTGGAGTGGAGGCCCTGAGGGACGCCGAGCTCCTTCAAGAGGGTGGAACGTAACTCACTGTGATGCATTGCAACAATTTACAAAGGTTATAAGAAACCCTTCCGAGGCTGCCCTAACCAGATAGCACGGTGGTCGGGTTGTAAACACTCCTCGTTAGTCAACATAAGACATGGGGCGGTACTACAGCACCTCGACACGGTCCGCATCCCAAACTCCACCACCACCACCGCCACTACCACAAACACCTCCGCCAACACCACTCTATCACCCCTACCGCACAGACCACCATTTCGACACCATCCCCACCACCATCACTGCTACACCGGCCCTACCACAACACCTCCACCACCATCACTGCTACACCGGCCCTACCACAACACCTCCACCACCATCACTGCTACACCGTCCCTACCACAACACCTCCACCACCATCACTACTACACCGTCCCTACCACAACACCTCCACCACCATCACTGCTACACCATCCCTACCACAACACCTCCACCACCATCACTGCTACACCGTCCCTACCACAACACCTCCACCACCATCACTGCTACACCATCCCTACCACAACACCTCCACCACCATCACTGCTACACCATCCCTACCACAACACCTCCAC